>NW_026927741.1:0-32099 GCF_032062105.1 Saccostrea cuccullata
GGATTCTACTAGAGAAAAACAATTACAGGCTCAACGAATATTGAAACGAAAAAGTACCGAGAGAGAAATAGATTTACCACCTAAACCCATTTCTGAGTATTATCACATGAGACTAGCTGAAGAAAAGAGCTCTCCAAAATTTAAAGCGCATGAAAATAGTTATATCGTTCATTTCGATGAATTTCCAGAAGAAGAAGAAAACACATCTTTCCTTCGGCGATTATTCAGAAACATGTTACAAGACTTCAAATCTGAAATGCAGTGTAATCCTAACGATTACCTCCGCCTGAACCTTCATCACCATTCTCTGGAATCAGACATTTCGTACCAGTTTACGCAATGTAAAGATTTAAACGAAGACGTCATTTTAAAAGAAATACAACGTGTGCAACAATCCAAAAAGGAGTTCAAACTGGGCGACGGCTCCACGGAATTCCAACTGCTTCATATCGAGAATCCCCAGGGGAGTGGTGGAAACAGAAACAAACATTTACAAGTGGATAAAGAAACTTTCAAGAACAATAAACAATCCATCGTTCGGATCGTCAATCCCTGGGATAAATTTTGTTTAGCTAGAGCCATCGTCGTCACTCGATTACACAGTCAAAAACCCGAACATCCAGACCCGGAATGGGAAAAACGATGGAAACGCATGAGAAGGAGATGTAAGAGCCAATGACCAGAAACGAGAAGCCATAGCCCTCATGGAACAGGCCGGGTGTGATATCAATCAGTGTTGTGGAGCCCCAGAGTGGACGAAATTACAACAGGTATTAGCTCCTCAGTATCGACTGAAAATATTTCAGTTCAAATCTACTTCCACTAAACTCTGTTTAGAGCGCATCTTCAAAGGCTGGGGAGATGGAACTTGTTTGAACATTTTGTTAGACAACCGTCACTGCGATGCCATCATATCCATGCCGGGAGTAACGGGGAACCCCTATTACTGTGATCATTGCGACGTGGGGTACAGTCATGTCACAGAACATCGGTCCAAGTGCCCTCATCGCTGTCCCTATTGTTTAGGACATCACCCTAAATGTCCCGATGAAGGGATCAAGATTAAATGCCAGGAATGCCATGGAATGTTTAAGAACAGGACCTGCTACGAAAATCATTTAAGACCTCATAGTAAGAAAACCACCACTACTGTCTGCAATTTAATGGGGCTATGCGAGAAGTGTCAGTCCTGGATACCTAAGAAATTATTACCTCATCACAAATGCGGAGATCAGAAACAGTGTAAGATCTGTAAGAAAATCGTCGATGCCGATCATCGATGCTACGTACAACAGAAGCCCAAGAAGAAGAAGAAGAAGGGCAAAGACACCTTAGAGTTTTACATTTATTTCGATTTCGAATGCACTCAGGAATCGGGCATTCACGTTCCTAATCTGTGTGTGGCACATCGCGTCTGTCAACATTGCGATGACTTACCCATAGACCAACCCTGTCCTCATTGTCAACACATGGGACCCCGTCAGCACCTATTTCAAGGACCAGACACCTTAAAGAAGTTCATGGACTGGTTATTACAACCCACTACAGGTACTAAGAATTCCACTTTAGTACACGACGAGGCCATCGTCATCGCCCATAACTTCAAAGGATACGACGGACAATTCATTTTGAATTACATAGTGCATTCCTCTTGCCTGAAACCTAACGTGATCATGAACGGGAGTAAGATCTTGTACATGGAAATATGTGGACTCAAATTCATCGACTCGTATAGTTTCTTATCATTTCCTTTGGCCCAGATGCCCTCCGCTTTCGGATTGACCGAACTCAAGAAAGGTTATTTCCCCCACTTTTTTAATACGGAACAGAACCAGAATTACGTGGGACCTTATCCACCGGCAGCTTTCTACAAACCGGACGAAATGTCTACCAGTGGACGAAAAGCTTTTTACCAATGGTACGACCAACAGAGGGGAAAAGTGTTTGATTTCCAGAAAGAGTTTGTAGGGTATTGTATCTCGGACGTCGACATTTTAAGACGATGCTGTGCACGGTTTAGAAGCACTCTCAAGAAGTTGGTCAACGTGGACCCTTTCCAGGAATCCATCACGTTTGCCAGTGCTGCTAATTTAGCGTACCGTCGAAATTTCATGCCTAAAGACACCATTGCCATCATTCCGAACCTCGGGTATGAACCGGCACGACAATATTCGGCCAAAGCCTGTCGGTGGCTCACCTGGATGAGTCATCAGAGTGGATGTCACATACGACATGCCAGAAACGGAGGCGAAGTCCCGATCGGAAATTATACCGTCGACGGATACCAGGAAGCGACTCGCACCGTCTACGAATTTTACGGGTGTTATTGGCACGGATGCCCCACTTGCTATCCCAGTTTACAGACGGAAACTCATCCTCACCGAACCCAATTTACTTACCAACAATTACACGAGAAAACCCTCAGAAGGACTGCGGATTTAGAGGACATGGGGTACACCGTCTGTAGTATCTGGGAGCACGATTTCGATCAGCAAGTGCAACAAGATGAGAGTTTACAACATTTTGTACGAGATCTGGACATTCCGGATCCTTTGAAACCTCGAGAAGCCCTGTACGGAGGCCGGACCAATGCCACTAAATTATATTGTGAAGAAGGGGACATGAGATACGTGGACGTCTGTTCCTTATACCCTTACGTGTTGAAACACAGACCATTTCCCCTAGGGCATCCCGAGATCATCACAGACGACTTCCAGGACGTGAGAAGTTATTTCGGTCTCATTCACTGTCGGGTCTTACCACCCCGAGGCCTCTTTCACCCCGTATTACCTTATCGGACGGGAGGCAAGTTATTATTTCCCTTATGCCGAACGACAGGACTCTACGTCTCAAGATCGATGTCCACACTCCGACCGGGAACGTAGTCTCACAGGTACTTGGGTGACGACCGAATTACATAAAGCCCTAGACATGGGCTATACCTTAGAGCGAATTTACGAAGTGTGGCATTTTAAAGAAAGCAGTCAAGACTTATTTAAAGACTACATCAATACCTTCCTCAAGATCAAACAGGAAGCGTCCGGATTTCCCCCCGACTGTAAGACCTCAGAACAAGAACAAGATTACATTCGACAAATCTTAGACAAAGAAGGATTCATGATGGATAGGATCAGTATCGAGAAGAATCCAGTGAAAAGAACTATTGCTAAACTCTTTTTAAATTGTCTGTGGGGAAAATTTGCTCAACGCTTGTTATTACCCAAAATCAGATACTTGGACGAAGTAGAGGAATTACATCAACTCTTACAAAATTCGACTCTCGACATCAAGGGTATGCAACTCTTAGTCAATAAAGAAGATTCCAATGAAGACAAGATTCTAGTGAATTTTCAAGACAAACAGGAATTCGTCGAAGAATGTCCCTTTGGAAACGTGATCCTGGCTTGTTTTACCACCGCCTATGCCCGCTTACATCTCTACGAGACTTTACAACCTTTAGAAGAACGGGGCCTTTATTTCGATACGGACAGTATCATTTACCAACATAAGGAAGGAGCTTTTAATCCTACCTTGGGTCATAGTTTAGGAGAATGGACCGACGAATTAGACGGGGATCACATCACCAAATTCATGTCGGCAGGTCCTAAAAATTATGGTTTCCGGACGGACAAAGGAACCGAGACCCTTAAATGCAAAGGAATCACTCTCAACCATCGAACCCCCCAGATCGTGTGCCCAGGCACTTTAGAAAAAATGCTCAAAGGAGAAATAGAGGAAGTCACAGTCCCTTATCACAGCAAAATCCAGAGGACCCGTGATCATGAGGTCGTGAACAAACCTTTAGAGAAAAAGTATAGAATTGTATATGATAAGAGACAAATTGTAGAGAATTATAACACTTTACCTTATGGTTATTGATATGTTGATATGTTTGTTTGTTTGTTGTTACAAATAAAAAATTGAATGTTTTATGTGTTGTTTTTTTTTTAAAAAAGGGGGAAATACAAAAAAAGTTCAAATAAATTGCTAGAGTCGCGAGCCAGACCCATGCGTTATCCCCAGTATGCTCGGCTCTCAAAGAGAGAGAGGCTACTTTTATGTGAAAGATGTACCTGTTTTCATTGTGGAATGATTTTTAGTAATTGGGATCCCGAGGACGATCCTTGTGTAGAACATGCTTATTGGAACCCCAAGTGTCCTTACATCAATTGTATAAAAATGGGTGAAAAGGGATATAAACCTTTACCTGAGATTAAACCTGTTCAGACGTATCGAGGAAAATGTCACAAAAGGAATTACAAATCGTTTTTCTACCAAATTTGTGTGTTTTCAGTTTTGCCCCATCTGTCGAGGCGAGATTCATCAGTCCAAAGCCTATTTCTGTGTTAACAGGACCTCAAATTTGGTGTTTTCTATTGTTAAAGCAATCAGTCCTAGATTTTTTTTTCACATCAGTGATAAAAGAATGAGATTTTTGAATTATTCCTAATTAAAAATTCTCTATTGGTTTTTTTCCTCTGCAAGTTAAAAAAATAACTACACCTGAGAGTCTATATAAAAAGGAGACCTACAAAATCCTAGAGATCATTTCTGATCTGAGTGAGGGACAGAGCACATCATGGAATTTTTAAGCTCAGAGTATCGTTGGAAAATAGTAGAACCTGAAGGGACTACTTTAAAAGGAGAATGGATGAAAAACAAAGAGGAATGTATTCAAGATTTCTTTGATCAGAATCCAGGACAAACAGGTCTCCATGAAATCTACCTGTATAAGAGAATAAAGTTACCTGATCCATAGGGGACAGCATCCTGCTCTTAGCAGTACCCAGACAGCCCAAGTATCGGGAATTCAAATGGAAAATCAAATATGTCTTGCCTCACCAGAGAGAGGGACCCGAAAGCACTTTGTTTCAAGGGAAATGGATAGAAAAACCCAAAGATTGTATTAAAGATTATGATAAGAAAGTGGCCCTAAAAGGATACAATATCATGGACTGTGCGTTGTGAAACACACTATTTGTACATGAGGAGACCTTTTCCCCATACAAAAAGAACTGAAGAAAAGTTTTGAATGTTTATTATTTTGATGTTCTTGTTGTTGTTATGAATAAAAAAATAAAAAAAAAAACCCCAAAAATTCTAGTATTGTTTTTCCCTATAAACACACAACTAAGCGCTCTCTCTATACATTAGGTTTTGTAAGGATGACGTCACAATCACGGATTTGAATCGCTGCCAAGTATTTACCTGTGTAGTCAGCATAAAAAACGTTTTTTGCACACGGCGCCAGTATTTTTGTGCAGTCAGCATAAAAAACGTAGGTCTATCGTTATATGTTTTGCACACCGCTCTTACAGTAAAGGTATATATAAAGCGGAGCTTTATTCAAGAGGTATATAACAAAAAACTCTCTCATTCTGAAAAAAGGACACGAAACAAGTCAGACGTGTTTTGTTTCCCAAAGATGCAGTATCGTTGGTATTGTTAGAGTCCTGTCAGTCACTTTATGTACATGCAAGGAGGGTGGATGAAAACTAAAATAGGAGCCATCATGGATTTCTTTGAACATCATCCAGGCTATTCCCTGGACAATGTGTGGTTGGAAAAAAGAATGAAAATTCCCTATCCTCTAACAGGACCTAGAGTGAGGGTGAAAATCAACCAACATTATCAGCAATACAAATGGGAGACTTGTACTCAAATTCTATGAAGATGGGACACCTGTGAACATGGTACTGAATGAAAGTCTTTGGTACTCGGACATCAGAGACTGTGTGAAACATTTTTTCAAGATGGAAAAAAAAGAACTGACTTTTCCAGATTTTCACGGCGTTAGGCAGTACTTGTATTGTCGCATCCCTTTTTCCCAGATTAAAGACTCGGTGGAAAACAAAGGACCTGGGGTGTTGACGCGAGTGATTGAGGACCGATCATCAGAAGACGAAGACAAAGAAGAAGAAATAGAAGTGTAAATCATTGAATAAAATTTTTTGATTTTTTAAAAAAAAAAAAAAAGAAGTGTTGTTATAAATAGAAGGGTCACAGGTCCTTTATTTTTCTTGGTATAGTATCTCACTGAACAATTTAAACAGGTATATTTTTTTTTACTTCTTCAATTTTAAGGTATATAAGGTCAAAAGGATTCAATTTCATATGAACACAGTTTCAAAGAAAGTAACAGGAAAAAGCCATAAGCTTTTTCTAAAAGGTGCTGTTTTTATTGAGATTGTGCTTGTGATTGCAGAAAACTTAAGGAGAGGATAGCCTATCATTATTTTTTATCTATTCAATTGGACAAAAAAACCCACATGTGGTACAAGTCAAACATATAGTAAACAAATATAAGATTAAGAATGCAAACCTGCATGGCTTTTCAGTTTCACTCCTGTTTATGTATGGCTGAGGTTTAAGTATATATATATTATCCCATTATTAATGCTTTGCCATAAAAAATGCAAGACTTTTAAATGATCTGTATTCAGTTTTTATGCAGTTCACCTATTAGACAGCCTGGTAATCAAAAGGAAAAAATTTAAATGTTCAAACTAAAAAAGAAACTTTAAGAATAATTTTATCAATTGAATTCAATTTTATAATTTTTTAAACTATAAAAATCAGGTTTTCCTTGGACAAAAGAAGGGATTCAACCCCTCCCACCCCTCTACCCTTGGGGGTGGGGTAAGAGTAACTTTACACCATTCTCTTTTCATAAAAAGATTATTTATACATCATAGCCATTATCTACATGAAATGTCATGAGTTATAAAGGAAAAATCTACAATGAAATTTAGTCATGATATTAGTTTTAAAACATTATGACTACTTGGAAATGTATGGATCTTTTGTCTTTAGCATTCCTTATAACAGAGATTCTTCAAAATTGCATGAAGAATACATTTTAAAACTTATAAGAGCATTTCCTTAGAACAATGTATTATAGCTAATGCTGAATCATTATATATTGATATTTAAATATTCAAGATTTGTATGATCATGAAACTTTTTTAATATGTACAGGTCAGGCAATTTTGAAAATTTCCTTTCATCAGAAAATTATATTTGACTGTATTAAAAGAGCATATTATAGATAAACAAGTGAATGGATTAGCACAAAAATGTTGATTTTACAAATATGAAAAAGATGAATTTATGGATAATTCAATGACATAAAAAAATATTACAAAATAAATATTAAAATACAGTTCTCTTTGAAGTTTTTTTTGAAAGTCAAATTTTTTGATTGTAACTAAAAGGATGAGTAAAAGTTAGATAAACAGAATCTCAAGATTTAAAACATATTGTATTTTGAAGGATTGAAAGTCAGTATATGAAAAAATAAAAAATCTAAAATATGCACATTCAATATAAAACAAACAAATATGAACAATACCTAATTCCTTACAAATAAAAAGTTTATTTATATAGATTGAATAATTAAGTTTTTCCTGTAGCAAACATAAAAACCTTTAACCTCAAAAATAAATAGTTTTTTTCAAAAAATTAAAATCAAAAAATGTGGTGATCTTTGACCTGAAAATCCAAAATATATGAAGTTTTTTAATGACCTATGATTGATGGAGATTTTAACTAATTTTATAAATAAAGAATCAAACATCTCTTTGACCTTTTGAAAACCTTAATCAGGTCATTTATTACAACCTTTGTACTTTGATGAAGTACACTTATATTTGTTTAAAATAACAAGACAATCTAATCTGAGTAAAGCAAAACCTTGTGTGTTATTTCTGATGTATGAACAAAGATATTTGATGTCATTTGCAGATTGCCTAAATCAAAATATCAGAACAATCTGATGAAGAGAAAAAAAAAGTTAAAAAATTAAATATGTGTGTGTATTGGAATTTATTCTTTTGAAAGTCAACTCAATAAAGTAATTAATTATTATTATTCTTAAAAAAGTAAAAAGATTTAAAAGAGTTATAAGTTTTAAAAATGTTATAAAAAAATTAAACCTAAAGTGAATTTGGATCGCTGTTTATATAACATAAAAAAGTTAAAAGTTAAATGAATTTTTAAAAAAATTATAAGTTAAAGTGAATTTTTTTAAAAAGATCAAAATTATTTAAAGTTTTAAAAAGTTATAATTTAAAAAAAAGTTATAAAAAGAAAAAAAATTTATAATTGTTAAAAAATTTATAAGTTATAACAAAATTTTCTTATAAATATAGTACAAATTCTTATGGATTTATTTACTTTATATTTTTAAAAAATAGTCAAAACCATTTAAAAAACAATGAAACTGTTTATATACATTAATAACTTATTCTCAAATTATTGATTATTTTCTAATTGAAACATTCAGAAAAAAAAATAACACCAGTCACTTTTAAAAAATAACTTAAAACAAAAATATTTTGGAAACTTGTAAACAATTTAACTTTTTTATAACTTTTTTTTAAAAACTTATAACTCTTTTAAAACTTTAAATAATAATTTCCCTCTTTTTTTAAAAAAATTCACTTTAACTTAAAATTTTTTTAAAAATTTACTTTAACTTTTAACCATTTTTAAACTTTATTATTTTATTTTTTTTTTTTAAATTTAAAACTTATAATTTTTTTAAACATTTTTAAAAATAACTCTTTTAAAACTTTTAAATGAGAGAATAATAATAATAATAATAATAAACCCCTTTTTAAAAGAATAAATTCCAAACACACACACATTTTTAATTTTTTAATTTTTTATTCTCTTTCTATGTATGAATAACTCTGATTTAGGCAATCAAAATACTAAAAGTAAATAAATTATGTCAAATGATAGAAGGTATACAGCAGAAATTAACATGAACAGAGAATTTTGAGTTTCCCTAAAATATTTTAATGTTTTTAATACAAATTAAAAAAAAAGAAATGTGGATTCATCTTATGATTGAGACTTGTAAATATTATGAATGATGGGTACTATGACATGACATGAAAGAAATAAGTTTGATTCAATTATATAAACAGTTCCATACAGTCCAAATGGAGGAAAAAATTTTCTTTATTAGGCATAAAGTAACAAACACTCACCCAATACATCAGAATTTTACTTTTTTGAAGAAAAAAGGAACCTTACTTTGTTGAGTTAACATATTTTTGTGTTTGACAGGAAGACTATAATGGTTTCTGACTAATATAATGAGAACTTTTTATTTAAGAGTCATCAGATTGTTCTGATATTCTGGTTATCTGCATGACATCAATTCATTTGTTCATACAAAAGGGATAAAAGATTTTCCAGGTTTTTTCTTTACTCAGATTAAATGGTGTTTTACTAATCTATCCAACATATAAGATACTCATCCAAGTTACACAAAAGGTAAATGACCATATTAAGTTTTTTAGTCAAAAAGGTCAAAGAGATGTAGACCTCTTTGTTTAAATGTTTAGTTAATATTCATCAATGGATAGGTTCATTAAATAAACTTCATCTATTTTTGGATTTTCAGGTTAAAGATCAACACACAATTTTTTGCTATACCATTGTTTTTTCTATGAATATCTTAACACCTCAATATTGACTTTTTCAGATAAAAGGTCAAAGTATTTCTGCCACAGTAAAAAAAACTTCATGATAAAAATCTCAGAGTGATATTTTTTATTTGTAAGGAATTAGATATAAAATCTCCTACTATCATATGTCACTGAATGGGCTCCTTTATTTTTACAGAGAGTTTTACAAGCAAAATCATATACTGACTTTTAATCAAAAAACAATATGTATATTAAAATCTTGAGATTCAGACTTTCAGACTTGTAGGTTTTGAGACTTTTTTAGGTTTTCAATCTTTTAAATAACTTTTAATCTTGAGAATTGAGTATTTTCATATATTCATTTTGTTTGTTTTGTGTTTTTTTTTTATGTCATTAGGATTAATCATTTAAACTTTTTTCATATTTGTAAAACCAGAGTGTGAAAGTATAGTGTTTGTGTAATCTTCTAAATGTTTATCCATAAATACTGCTTTTAATACAGTCAAATATAATTTGTGATGATCAAAATTTCCAAATTGCCTGACCTATACATATTTAGAATTTCAATAACATGCACTCTTGAATATCCATAAATATCAAAATATAATGATTCAGCATTAGCTATCAACCATACACTTGTTAACCTAAGGAAATGCTCTTATCATAAGTTAAACTCATGAAATTCCTCATGCAATTTTGAAGAATCTCTGTTCTAAAAGATGGTAAAGACAAAAGACCCATAAATTTCTAAGTAGTCATAATATTTTAAAACTATATATGTACACTAAATGAAGGAACTTTGGAAGAAACCTTTTCCTTTATAACTCATGACATTTCATGTTAGACATGTGTAAATAATCTTTTCTTATGAAAAGAAATGTGTTCATATGAAATCCCCTTTCTTTTGTCCAAGGAAAACCTGATTTTTATAGTTTAAAAAATTATAAAATTGAATTCAATTTGTTTTTTAAAAAATTATAATATTGAATTAAATGAATAAAATTAGTTTTTTCTAAAAGTTTCTTTTTTAAATTTAAACATTTAAATTTTTTCCTTTTGATTACCAGATTGTCTAATAGGTGAACTGCATACAACTGAATACAGATCATTTAAAAGTCTTGCATTTTTTATATGGCAAAGCATTAATAATGGGATAATATATATATACCTCAAAATAAACAGGAGTGAAAAAAAAATATCTTATATTTGTTTACTATATGTTTAAATTGTACCACAGTGAGATACTATACCAAGAATAAATAAAGGACCTGTGACATTAGCACAATTCTACCTTTTATAACAACATGGCTTTTTTTTTTTTTTTTAAAAAAATCAAAAAATTTTATTCTTAAAATGATTTACACCTGTTCTAAATTGGATCTTCTTCTTTGTGAGTACTTTGCAACAAAAATGACCTGTGACCCTTCTATTTATAACAACACTTTTTAAAAAAAATTCAAAAATTTATTCAATGATTTACAGGTCCTTTGTTTTCCTTTGTTTTCCACCGAGTCTTTAATCTGGGAAAAAGGGATGCGACAATACAAGTACTCTGTAGGACAATAATGAGGTGGAAACGTCAGTCCTTTTTTCTCCATCTTGATATAATATTTCAGACAATCTCCAATGTCCGAGAACCATGAACTTTCATTCCAAATGGTGTTGATGGGTGTCAGATGATTCCTTTGAGTACAAGTCACCCATTTGTATTGCTGATAATGTTGGTTGATTTTCACCCTCACTTTAGATCCTGTAACAGGTGGGATTTTCATTCTTTTTTCCAACCACACATTGTCCAGGGAATAGCCTGGATGATTTTCATAGAAATCCATGATGGCTCCTATTTTAGTTTTCATCCACCCTCCTTGCATGTACATACACTGACTAATGGGACTCTCACAATACCAACGATACTGCATCTTTGGGGAAACACGTCTGACTTGTTCCGTGTAATTTTTCAGAATGAGAGAGAGTTGTTTGTTATATACCTCTTGAATAAAGCTCCGCTTTATATATACCTTTACTGTAAGAGCAGTGTGCAAAACATATAACGATAGACCTACGTTTTTTATGCTGACTGCACAGGTAATACTGGCGCCGTGTGCAAAAAATATGCTGACTACACAGGTAAATACTTGGCAGCGATTCAAATCCGTGATTGTGACGTCATCCTTACAAAACCTAATGTATAGAGAGAGCGCTTAGTTGTGTGTTTATAGGGAAAAACAATACTAGAATTTTTGGGGTTTTTTCTTTTATTTTTTATTCATAACAACAAGAACATTAAAATAATAAACATTCAAAACTTTTCTTCAGTTCGTCTTTTTGTATGGGAAAAGGTCTCCTCATGTACAAATAGTCTGTTTCACAAGCACAGTCCATGTTATAGTATCTTTTTATGGGGCCCACTTTCTTATCATAATCTTTAATACAATCTTTAGGTTTTTCCATCCATTCCCCTTGAAACCAAGTCTTCTCGGGTCCCTCTCTCTGGTGAGGCAAGACGTAATTGATTTTCCATTTGAATTCCCGATACTTGGGCTGTCTGGGTACTGCTAAGACCATGTGTTTGCTTCTTTGGCGGTCCGCTAACTTGAATCTCTTATACAGGTAGATTTCATGGTGACCTGTTTGTCCTGGATTCTGATCAAAGAAATCTTGAATACATGCCTTTTTGTTTTTCATCCATTCTCCCTTTAAAGTAGTCCCTTCAGGTTCTACTATTTTCCAACGATACTCTGAGCTTAAAAAAAATTCCATGATGTGTGCTCTGTCCCTCACTCAGATCAGAAATGATCTCTAGGATTTTGTAGGTCTCCTTTTTATATAGAGACTGGAGTATCTATTTTTAACTTGCAGAGGAAAAAAAAAATCTAGGTCTGATTGCTTTAACAATAGAAAACACCAAATTTGAGTTCTGTCCTTTTATTTATAGTTAACACAGAAATATCCGTTTGGATTGTTGAATCTCGCCTCGACAGATGGGGCAAAACTGAAAAGAAGGAGCACACAAAGCACAGCAGCATACGTGTCCGCAAGGTAGAAAAACGATTTGTAATTCCTCGTCTAAACAAATGTGACATTTTCCTCGAGCCTGGACGTCTGGTTCTGGGTTCAGTAGAGGTTTAATCTCAGGTAAAGGTTTATATCCCTGCTGATCTAAACCCGCAATGAACACATTCATCACCCATCCTCGTCCCTTATACAGATTGATGTAAGGACAATTGGGGTTCCAATAAACATGTTCTACACAAGGATCGTCCTCGGGATCCCAATTCGTTAAAGTCATTCCACAATGAAAACAGGTAGCGTTATCTTTTAGTCCCCTGTAGTAAAACCCAGCTCGAGCTAGGTCTGGTATTTTTCCTAAGAGAGGTTCTGGCCATCCCTGCTCAAAAGTAGCTTCTCTCTTTGAGACACATACTGGGGATAACGCAACAATTCCATGATTAGAAATGCCCTTTGATTTTAAATAAGAATACCTTTTTATAGAGAAAAAAAAATATATGCTGACTGCACAGGTAATACTAGCGCCGTGTGCAAAGAAATATGCTGACACATCAATTCAATTTTTTATTTGTAATAACAAACAAACAAACAAACATATCAATAACCATAAGGTAAAGTGTTATAATTCTCTACAATTTGTCTCTTGTCATATACAATTCTCACTGTTTTCTCTGAAGGTTTGTTCACCACCTCATTATCACGGGTCCTCTGGATTTTGCTGGGATAGGGGACTTTTACTTCCTCTATTTCTCCCTTGAGCATTTTTTCTAAAGTCTCTGGGCACACCAACTGAGAGGTTCGATGGTTGAGAGTGACCCCTTTGCATTTAAGGGTCTCGGTTCCTTTGTCCGTTCGGAAACCATAATTTTTAGGACCTGCCGACATGAATTTGGTGATGTGATCCCCGTCTAATTCGTCGGTCCATTCTCCTAAACTATTGCCCAAAGTAGGATTAAAAGCTCCTTCCTTATGTTGGTAAATGATACTGTCCGTATCGAAATAAAGGCCCCGTTCTTCTAAAGGTCGTAAAGTCTCGTAGAGATGTAAGCGGGCATAGGCGGTGGTAAAACAAGCTAGGATCACGTTTCCAAAGGGACATTCTTCGACGAATTCCTGTTTGTCTTGAAAATTCACTAGCATCTTGTCTTCAATGGAATCTTCTTTATTGATTAAGAGTCGCACACCCTTGATGTTGACCGTCGAATTTTGTAAGAGTTGATGTAATTCCTCTGGTTCGTCCAAGTATCTGACTTTGGGTAATAACAATCGTTGAGCAAATTTTCCCCACAGACAATTTAAAAAGAGTTTAGCAATGGTTCTTAACACTGGATTCTTCTTGATACTGAGAATCCATCATGAATCCTTCTTTGTATAACACTTCTCGAATGTAATCTTGTTCTTGTTCTGAGGTCTTACATTCGGAGGGAAATCCGGACGCTTCCTGTTTGATCTTGAGGAAGGTATCGATGTAGTCTTTAAATAAGTCTTGACTGCGTTCTTTGAAATGCCACACTTCGTAAGTTTGCTCTAAGGTATAGCCCATGTCCAAGGCTTTATGTAATTCGGTCGTCACCCAAGTACCCGTGAGACTACGTTCCCGGTCGGTGTGTTGACATGGGTGTTGAGACGTAGAGTCTTGTTGTTGGGCACAGGTGCGACATAAGGGAAATAATAACTTACCTCCCGTCCGATAAGGTAATACGGGGTGAAAGAGGCCTCGGGGTGGTAAGACCCGACAGTGAATGAGACCGAAATAACTTCTCACGTCCTGGAAGTCGTCTGTGATGATCTCGGGATGCCCTAAGGGAAAAGGTCTGTGTTTCAACACGTAAGGGTATAAGGAACACACGTCCACGTATCTCATGTCCCCTTCTTCACAATATAATTTAGTGGCATTGGTCCGGCCTCCGTACAGGGCTTCTCGAGGTTTCAAAGGATCCGGAATGTCCAGATCTCGTACAAATTGCTGTAAACTCTCATCTTGTTGCACTTGTTGATCGAAATCGTGCTCCCAGATACTACACACGTTGTACCCCATGTCCTTTAAATCCGCAGTCCTTCTGAGAGTTTTCTCGTGTAATTGTTGGTAAGTAAATTGGGTCCGGTGAGGATGAGTTTCCGTCTGTAAACTGGGATAGCAAGTGGGGCATCCGTGCCAATAGCACCCGTAAAATTCGTAGACGGTACGAGTTGCTTCCTGGTATCCGTCGACGGTATAATTTCCGATCGGGACTTCGCCTCCGTTTCTGGCATGTCGTATGTGACATCCATTCTGATGACTCATCCAGGTGAGCCATCGACAGGCTTTGGCCGAATATTGTCGTGCCGGATCATACCCGAGGTTCGGAATGATGGCAATGCTGTCTTTAGGCATGAAATTTCGACGGTAGGCTAAATTAGCAGCATTGGCAAACGTGATGGATTCCTGGAAAGGGTCCACGTTGACCAACTTCTTGAGGGTGCTTCTAAACCGTGCACAGCATCGTCTTAAAATGTCGACGTCCGAGACACAATACCCTACAAACTCTTTCTGGAAATCAAACACTTTTCCCCTCTGTTGGTCGTACCATTCGTAAAAAGCTTTTCGTCCACTGGTAGTCATTTCGTCCGGATTGTAGAAAGCTGCCGGTGGATAAGGTCCCACGTAATTCTGGTTCTGTTCCGTATTAAAAAAGTGAGGGAAATAACCTTTCTTCATTTCCTTCAAATCGAAAGCGGAGGGCATCTGGGCCAAAGGAAAGGTTAAGAAACTATACGAGTCGATGAATTTGAGTCCACATATTTCCATGGACAAGATCTTACTCCCGTTCATGATCACGCTAGGTTTCAGGGGAGAAGAATGCACTATGTAATTCAAAATGAATTGTCCGTCGTATCCTTTGAAGTTATGGGCGATGACGATGGCCCCGTCGTGTACTAAAGTGGAATTCTTAGTACCTGTAGTGGGTTGAAATAACCAGTCCATGAACTTCTTTAAGGTGTCTGGGCCTTGAAATAGGTGCTGACGGGGTCCCATGTGTTGACAATGAGGACAAGGTTGGTCTATGTCTAAACCATCGCAATGTTGACAGACGCGATGTGCCACACACAGATTAGGGACGTGAATGCCCGATTCCTGAGTGCATTCGAAATCGAAATAAATGGTAAACTCTAAGGTGCCTTTTCCCTTCTTCTTCTTCTTGGGCTTCAGTTGTACGTAGCACCGATGATCGGCATCGACGATTTTCTTACAGATCTTACACTGTTTCTGATCTCCGCATTTGTGATGAGGAAATAATTTCTTAGGCATCCAGGACTGACACTTCTCGCATAATCCCATTAAATTGCACACAGTAGTGCTGGTCTTCTTACTATGGGGTTTTAAATGATGTTCGTAGCAGGTCCTGTTCTTAAACATTCCATGGCATTCCTGGCATTTAATCTCGATCCTTTCATCGGGACATTTAGGGTGATGTCCTAAACAATAGGGACAGCGATGAGGACATTTGGACCGATGGTCTGTGACATGACTGTACCCCACGTCGCAATGATCACAGTAGTAGGGGTTCCCCGTTACTCCCGGCATCGATATGATGGCATCGCAATGACGGTTGTCTAACAAAATGTTCAAACAAGTTCCATCTCCCCAGCCTTTGAAGATGCGCTCTAAACAGAGTTTAGTGGAAGTAGATTTGAACTGAAATATTTTCAGACGATACTGAGGAGCTAATACCTGTTGTAATTTTATCCACTCTGCAGATCCACACGCTTGAGTGATATCACATCCGGCCTGTTCCATGAGGGCTAGGGCTTCTCGTTTCTGGTCTAAGTATTGATCTCCCTTCCGCATACGGACCCATCGTTTTTCCCATTCCGGGTCTGGATGATCGGGTTTCTGACTGTGTAATCGAGTGACGGCGATGGCTCTAGCAAAACACAATTTATCATGGGGATTGACGATCCGAACGATGGATTGTTTATTGTTCTTGAAAGTTTCTTTATCCAGTTGTAGATGTTTGTTTCTGTTTCCACCACTCCCCTGGGGATTCTGGATGTGTAACAGCTGGAATTCCGTGGAGCCGTCGCCGATTTTGAACTCCTTTTTGGATTGTTGCACACGATCTATTTCTTCAAAAATGACGTCTTCGTTTAATTTTTTACATTGCATAAACCCATAAGAAATGTCTGAATCCAGAGATGGGTGTTTTATGTTCAGGCGAAGGTAATCGTTAGGATCACACTGCATTTTCGATTTGAAGTCCTGTAACATGTTTTTGAATAATCGTCGAAGGAAAGCCGTGGTTTCTTCTTCTTCTGGAAATTCATTGAAATGAACGACATATCTATCTTCACGCGCTTTAAATTTTGGAGAGGTCCATTTTTCAGCTAGTCTCATGTGATAATACTCCGAAATGGGTTTAGGTGGTAAATCTATTTCTCTCTCGGTACTTTTTCGTTTCAATGTTCGTCGAGACTGTACCTGTTTTTCTCTAGTAGAATCCATGTCTATCAGCTGATGGCTGTGAGGGTAGAATGAACCCCAAGTCGGAGAAAACCGTATTTATATACAGTGGATGACGTCATAATGCATAGGTAAGTTTTTGCACACGGCCCTAAACAAACTTGGCTCGCTGCCAAGTATTTACCTGTGTAGTCAGCATATTTTTTTTTTTGCACACGGCTCTAAACAAACTTGGCTCAGTGCCAAGTATTTACCTGTGTAGTCAGCATATTTTTTTTTTTGCACACGGCTCTAAACAAACTTGGCTCAGTGCCAAGTATTGACCTGTGTAGTCAGCATATTTTTTTTTTTGCACACGGCTCTAAACAAACTTGGCTCAGTGCCAAGTATTTACCTGTGTAGTCAGCATATTTTTTTTTTGCACACGGCTCTAAACAAACTTGGCTCAGTGCCAAGTATTTACCTGTGTAGTCAGCATATTTTTTTTTTTTGCACACGGCGCATTTTTACCTGTATAGTCAGCATAAAAACAAAAACGTAGTACCTACGTACCAATGTAAACACACCCCGTATTTAAGGGGAATAGGTTAGGGTTAGTTAGGGGGTTAGGGTTAGTTAGGGGTAGGGTTAGGGTTAGTTAGGGTTAGGGTTAGTTAGGGTTAGGGTTAGTTAGGGCTAAGGGGGATAGGGTTAGGGTTAGTTAGGGTTAGGGTTAGTTAGGGTTAGGGTTAGTTAGGGCTAAGGGGGATAGGGTTAGGGTTAGGGGCTAGGGTTAGGGTTAGGTTAGGGCTAAGGGGGATAGGGTTAGTTAGGGTTAGGGTTAGGGTTAGGTTAGGGTTCGGGTTAGTTAGGGTTAGGACTCCACTCAGTTGACCCGGTCATCCAGCCGGCTTCCGGCTAGGACATTTCCGCTAGGGCCCACTTTCGTCCACTTCCGGTTAGCCCACTTCCGGTTATGACGTCACTTCCGCCCTAGCGGGACGCCTTATACTACTAAGGTTGTATTTTAGAAGGAGGTCAAACTCCAAGGTCAAGGTCAAAGTTGTTGATATCCAATGAAAGGCCTTGACACAAGAATTACATATGTGAAGAATGAAAGTCCTGGCCCTTACCATTTAAAAGTTATGGAGGTTAAAGTTTTTAGCTCACCTGAGCCGAAGGTTCCAGTGAGCTTTTCTGATCAAATTTTGTCCGTCGTCCGTCCGTCTGTCTGTCTGTCAGTCCGTCTGTAAACTTTTCACATTTTCGACTTCTTCTCAAAAAACCACTGGACCAATTTTGACCAAACTTGGTACAAAGCATCATTGGGTGAAGAGGAATTTAGATTGTTAAAATAAAGGGCCAAGTCCCCTCACAAGGGGAGATAATCAAGAAAAGACAAAAATAGGGTGGTGTCATTAAAAAATCTTCTTCTCAAGAACCACTGGGCCAGAAAAGATGAAACTTATGTGGAAGCATTCTAGGATAGTGTAGATTCTAAATTGTAAAAATCATGACCCCCGGGGGAAGGGCGGGGCCACAATGGGGAATCAAAGTTTTACATAGAAATATATAGGAAAAATCTTTGAAAATCTTCTTCTCAAGAACCACTGGGCCAGAAAAGCTGGAACTTACGTGGAAGCATCCTGGGGTAATGTATTCTAAATTGTAAAAATCATGACCCCCGGGGGAAGGGCGGGGCCACGATGGGGAATCAAAGTTTTACATAGAAATATATAGGAAAAATCTTTTAAAATCTTCTTCTCAAGAACCACTGGGCCAGAAAAGCTGAAACTTATGTGGAAGCATCCTGGGGTAGTGTAGATTTTAAATTGTTCAAATCATGACCCCCGGGGGAAGGGCGGGGCCACAATTGGGAATCAAAGTTTTACATAGAAATATATAGGAAAAATCTTTTAAAATCTTCTTCTCAAGAACCACTGGGCCAGAAAAGCTGAAACTTATGTGGAAGCATTCTAGGATAGTGTAGATTCTAAATTGTAAAAATCATGACCCCTGGGGGAAGGGCGGGGCCACAATTGGGAATCAAAGTTTTACATAAAAATATATAAGAAAAATCTTTGAAAATCTTCTTCTCAAGAACCACTGGGCCAGAAAAGCTGAAACTTGTGTGGAAGCATCCTGGTATAGTGTAGATTCTAAATTGTTCAAATCATGATTCCCCGGGGAAGGGCGGGGCCACAATGGGGAATCAAAATTTTACATAGAAATATATAGGAAAAATCTTTGAAAATCTTCTTCTCAAGAATCACTGGGCCAGAAAAGCTGAAACTTATGTGGAAGCATCCTGGGGTAGTGTAGATTTTAAATTGTTCAAATCATGACCCCCGGGGGTAGGGCGGGGCCACATCGAGTAATCAAAGTTTTACATAGAAATATATAGGAAAAATCTTTTAAAATCTTCTTCTCAAGAACCACTGGGCCAGAAAAGCTGAAACTTATGTGGAAGCATCCTGGGGTAGTGTAGATTTTAAATTGTTCAAATCATGACCCCCTGGGGAAGGGCGGGGCCACAATGTGTAATCAAAGTTTTACATAGAAATATATAGGAAAAATCTTTGAAAATCTTCTTCTCAAGAACCACTGGGCCAGAAAAGCTGAAACTTATGTGCACATGGAAGGATCCTGGGGTAGTGTAGATTTCAAAATGTCTAAATCATGATCAGTTGGGTATAGTGGGGATGCATTATGTTTTACAAGGAGGAAATCTGGTAAAGAACAGAATGGTCAAAGCTTCTCAGGTGAGCGATGTGGCCCATGGGCCTCTTGTTTTCATAAGTACAGAAATCTCAAAGGTCAAGGTCAAATTGTCAAAGTTATTGGTACTCAATGGAAGGTCTTTTAACAAATATTACATAATTATATGAAGTATAAGTCATGATATATACTGTTCAGAAGATAAGGTCACAGAATAAGTTAATTTGGATTTTTTGTGTAGAAGTGGGTCAAACTCCAAGATTAAAAGGTCAAATTTGGTGGTACCCAAAGAAAGGTCTTATCACAAGGAATACAACACACGTGAAATATGAATTAAATTAAGTCATATGCTCCACTACATCAAAAGTTATGGGCAAGGTTAGTTTTTTGCAGACAAACAGACAGACAGCTAGACACACAGAGAGACAGACGGACGGACACGACAAAAACTATATACCCCGGAAACTTCGTTTACGGGGCATAAATATAAGAAAGTCATAGCTCCACTTAATCATAAGTTAACGTTATCGACAAGGTTAAAGTTTTTGCGAACAAACAGCTAGACATGGAGACAGACAGACAACTAGACGGACAGACGGACACGACAAAAACTGGATACACCCGAAAATTCGTTTATGGGGGCATAAAAAAAAGAGTTAATAATTTTCATATAATATTTTTAATAAATAAATATTATGTCATAGCAAGGAACATATATATATGTCCGTATTTATAATTTCACAACAGCTAGCACAGTGACAGTGCACGTGTAACACTGATTGTCAGTGAATCTTTTTTAACCTTCGTCCTTCTTTTAAAAAGTCAGCATTGTCTGCTTTTCACGTGCTGATCAGTCACCCAGAATGGGGACTTTCCTTGATCTATTTTTAGCTCTCTGTCATGAAGGAGTGGCGTGGTTATAAGGATGAAATCTAAATTGCTACAACGTTGTTAAAATGTTTGTGAATACTTGCATAACTTGTACATGTAAATTATCAAACGAGCATAAAAATTATAAAAATATTAACCATTCTAAATCATCATTTTCACATTAAACATACTGCCTCCTGCCTGGAACCCCATATTCACCATTACGTCAGAGTACAGCAACTTGGACTTTGAACCCATATTTTTATCGAAGTTAGTAGTTGTACGTGTATAAAAGCAGCTGATTGACGAAATACGAGTAATTTTGTCTTTTACAAAGCAACTGAATAACTGATCAGGTATGTACTAATGCACCACAAAGTAATATTGTAAAAATTTTTGCTTTTTCAGTGTATTTGTTAGTAGATCGCAGTTTCTTTTGTGTTCACTTTGTCTAGGAAAATTCCAGAAGTAAATCCTGATAAGATGAATGTCAAACATACAATATAGATTTCCAATCATTTTAGAATATACTGTTATTAGTTTTTTTTTATTGAAATGCATATATATCCAGTTTTTTGTTACATTATAGGCCTATAATTAAATATATTCAATTTCTTTATTGATTCACCAAACATGTTGGCATACAACCATGTTACATATAAAAGACAAGTAATAAAATACATACATGCAAGTGTATGGATCAGTGAAGTCAACTATGCAGAGTATAACAACTTGAAGATTAAACATAATCATTATGCAAGCAGTATAATATGGACAGTGATGAGCTAATATATGCATTAAACATATATATTATAATTGTGCTTTATTTTTGGAACGCAATTCAAAACATTCATATAAAAATTCACACAGCCTTCTAGAATGAACTGCATTGTCAGGATTACATAATACTTTACAATGATTTTCTTTCAATATGTTATCGTTTAAATTACAGATGTTCAAAGAACAGTACTTTTTTCGCAAATCTATATATAAGGGACAGTCATATATGAAATGTATTTCACTTTCTACAATAGTTTTACAATAGTGACAAAAACGCGATTCTTTTGGGATACAAGGCTTTGAATATCTGCCTACTTCAATTTCCAAGGGATGTGCAGAAATTCTCAGTTTTGTTAATTTAGAACGTATAGCTTTATTTATTGGATATTTTAAGTAGTCTTGTAATTCATAATTCTTTCTAATTTGACTGAAAAATAATAATTTACCACATTTGGAGAATTCAATGTTCTGGAGTTGCAAATTAACATTTTTTCTGTAAAAATTCTTCAAGCAGGTGCTGAATGTGTTATCAGTTATATCTAATGATGGAAGATTAAGTTTCTTTTTTAATTTTTCAATCTGACTTTGCCAATTATCCTTTACACCATTACTATATAAGTTGTCATCTTCTAAGGAAGCAGCAATAAGAATTTGATTTCTAGTGCTATTTTTATTCTTAACATTTTTTAGTCTCTTATAGTATTTAAACATTGAGATGATAGCTTTGCAACAAATAGGGACTGTTCCTAGCTCATATTTAATGGCTAAATTTGAAGCTTTTCTCTGTACACCCAAAATATCTTTAAATATCAAATGCTGTATCTTTTCAAAAGGTAGTTGATCACAATTGTTTATATTAATATTAAAGTCTGAAATCCATATTTCAGAACTATACAAAATGATAGGTTCAATAAGTGAAGTATATAATTTTAAAAGAGTTTTTACAGATAAGTTATTATGAAAAGGTAAAGAGCGTTTCATTGCATAAAAAGCTTTTCTTGCACGGTCAGCTAGTTGTTCAGCTGCATACTTAAGCTTACCATTATAAGTAAAAATAATTCCTAGATATTTATATTCATGTTCAAGATGAACTATTAAATGATTATAATAAAAACAATATTGAGTTGTGTCAATTTTATATGTTATATATAATAAATATAATATGTTGCTTACCTCGTAAGGGGGGGGGGGGGGGGGGTTCAGGCACTTTTTTAAAGAAAGAACATAGGCACTCCCCATCTTAATTGTTAAAATAAATATCAACTATGCTATAAACATAACTTATGTTTATAGTATAGTAGATAATCTTTTTTTAACAATTAAGATGGGGAGTCAGCAGCCTATGTGAAAGAATTTAAACTGCAAGTCAGATAGAAAAGGGAGGTTTAATGACATATTATGTAGGAAACAAAGTGTAATTTACATTTACACTTATTTGCATGGTTAGATACCCTCATTACAGTTTCATGTATAGGAGGAGTATAATGGAACCAGAAAGAGAACAGGAGCAATTTGTCAGCCGCTTGGCCAGTCTGCCAGTGGTCAGCACTGCGGTCACTCAGACGTGCAATCTGTATCAACGAACCAAGGAAAGCAACCAGCTGTTCCGTGCATCACTGAATCTGGCCGAATCCAGCATCAAGTCTGTTGCTGAGACTTCTAAACCATACCTGGAGAAATACCAACCCCAGTGTAAGTCGAGTATACTTAAGTTTTTTAGAGATTTTGATAATGTTGAACAGATTTTATGCTGTGAAATGAGAAAGCATATATACATGAAGGTATTAATATAAAATTTCATACTTCTTTCAGTGGATGCAGTGAACAAGATTGCATGTGACCAGTTGGAGAAATTGGAGGAGAGATACCCAGCTATTACCAAACCTACGGATGAGGTCTGTTGTTAATTCTTTGTAAATTCAAGGCAGTTCTGTATCCAATTTATAAAATCTTCTCTGTTTTAATATGTCCAGTGGTCCATATATTCTGTATGTATAATTTCTATCATTATTGTTGAACAGCTGGTGAACGATGGAAAGGAGGCTTGCCAGGCTGTTCTTAAGCCAGCCATTGACAGAGTGAATGCCGTGAAGCAGTATGGCTCTGATAAGTACAACCAAGGAAAGGAACAGGTAGGGCAATCAATTATTACAAACAGACCAATCAGAATAACTGAATTTAAAAAAATGTAAATGTACATGCATACAAGAAATATAAAATTATCATTTAATATTTAAAAAAAAAAGAGTTAACTGCAAGTATAGTAAGAACAAATTAAAATAGGGAGATCTCTCTGATCTTGTTATTAGGTGGATAAAGTGATGCAGTATGGACAGAGTACAGTACAATCTGTGAAGGATATGGGTATGACTGTGGTGTCCAAGTCAATGGAGACGACCTATGGTCAGTATGTGGCCGAGAAAATGAATGATGCCCTCACTGTCTCTGAGGACTACATCAACAAATATCTGCCACCAGAGGAGGGCGAAGAGAAAGAAAATGGTAAGTTTAGACAGAGGAATTCAAGTTAAAAAATTATTTTGCAATGAGAAAAATCTTTTTATATTTTACACAGCTGTTACATGTGTTTAGTACTTGCTATAAAATACATCTATAGTTATTTTATATACTGTGTCTTTTCAAGCAAATGTCATTTGCAACAGTTTGGGAAGCTGTTCTACAAATAAGTTTTAGGGGTTTCCTGTAAATATTTTCCTGTCCTGTCTTAGTCCTTGTTATGCCCGTGGGCACATAGGGCAAGGACTAGATTTCTCCACTTCTCTCTATCTTTAGCATTACTTTCTAACTCTCCCCACGTTAGCTTGTGGTCCCTCATTTCTTTTTCAACCGTCCTTCGCCAGGTGTTCTTTGGCCGACCAGGTTTCCTCTTCCCTTCCGGTGTCCATCTAAGGGCTACTTTGGTGATGCATTCGGCTGGTTTCCTCAACACATGCCCTATCCATCGCCATCTCCTTTTTGTCAACAAATATTTTACTTGTAGGATTATATGTATTTTCTATATCAGCAGATGACTAGATAAATAACTTTTGTCACCCTTTTTCCAGAGTCAGACTCAGAGAAGGAAGAGGTGGAGATGGATGAATACCCCCAGGACCCAGTGTCCAGAGCCCAGACTCTAACCACTAAAGTCCGCAGGCGGATGTACAGACGGGCCGTCAAGGAATTCAAGGGAATACAACTCCGCAGCAAGGAAAATCTCCAGAAACTCAACTTCACTGTAGACCTGGTAAACATTGTTATTTTTATACTTTGAAATGAACAAGTTTGGAAAAAGATCAAATAAATGCTCATTATGTCAATGATAATATCAATGCATGACTTGTCAAATTGACAGATTCAGTTTGCCAAGACCAATATGGACTCAGCTAAGGAAAAGTTGGGGGAAACAGTTGAAGCTACGCAGAACAAAATCTCAAGCACCTGGTCAGAAATCAAGGCAGAGAACCCCGACTTACCCGATGTAAGTAAAAGTGTGTCTAGGCAATCACCAAAAATAAATCTTTTCTCCACTGGAAACAAGATAAGTAGGAAGGAAAAATGTTTCTGATTAAATCTTGAAGCTAGACCATTTTCAATTTTTAATTGAATGTCTTAGTCAGTTATCCTTATTTTTATGTTTTCTTCAAGATGAAATGCTTTATAAACTTTAAAAACAAGAAAAATAAAAAAATTGTTAGCTGGTAAATAAAGCAATTAAACTTTAATATGACATTCAATTCAGACATGCAGTGGGTCCTTGTCCTTGTGAGTGACATTTACTTGTAGGTATATAGGGTGTTTATCTGCAAGTTGTCAACCTTGGCATGTTTATGAATTGATTATTTGCTATTTTTAGAGTCCTTGATAATGCTTAAAAAGTACAAGGTTATATACATGCATTGCAAAACAAGGCATGTCATGATCAATTCAAAGGACATTCTCCTACTTTCTGAGATTAAAGTGACATCATATAATAATTATTTTAGTAGACTAAAGAAAGGTTAAAGTCAAAGATTAAAAAACCAGATATAAAAATTTTAACTTAAGTGAATGAGTTTAATAAGGAAGTTATTTAAATCCTTGCAGACTGTAGAGGGAAGAACAATTGCAGTCGCGCGTCACGTCAGCCAGCAACTCCGACAAAGCATCACAAGAGTTACCTCCCTGTTACCGGAATCCGTTCAACCTAAAGCTGTACAAGAGAGATTACAGGACGCCAAGGCCTTCACTGAAGAGTTATACCAGTCATTTCAAAAAGTGAGGCTCTTTGGTTATTAAGACTAAATGTCCCAGGGCAAGAAATCATTATATACTAAATATGACATAGTAAAATAATATCATATCTACATTTGGTATTGAGAAGACTTGTACTATCATGGAAAAAATGAGAAAAGCATATTTGATGAAAAGTTGAAGTAACTATCCAGCATAACCTTAAGATTATTTTTCCTTTAAAGGTTGAGAGATATGAAGATGTTCCGGCTTGGGTGTTGACCCAGACAAAGGAGAGGGTGACTCATTTACAGGAAACCCTCAGTTACCTGACAGAGAAGCTTCTAACAGGCCCCCTCCACTGGCTGGTAGGTAGACCATTATCAACTTATAGGGACAACATTTAGAATTGGCTGATTGGTCAAAATTATACATAGTAATTATTCAGTATTTTATAACGATTATTTTTTTAGTTATATGTGTTGTATGCTTTTGGTGCAAACAGCCAATACTAAATATTAAATGTTTTGGAATGTATGTTGCATGAATTAACTTTAACTTTTTTCCTAACTCTTTATGTTGTCACACGTGTGTCTCTGTTAATCATTGCTGGATATACATCTCAAATATTTCCATAGCAAATTCATGTAGAAAAACTTACTTTTATTGTAGAATTGGGTAAGAAAGTTTTTGTAATGAATAGTTTTTTATTCCAAATAAGTAACTGTCACTTATCTACCTTCCACAAATTCATTTATACTGTTAGTACCCAACAGTAGCTACTTTGCTGAAAATTACAAAAGAAAATTAAGGAAATGACAAAATTAATTGAAAGTTAAAGGTTACTATAAGCGTATTTGCATAAGCTAATTTGTAAATAAAAAAAAAAGAAATTCATCTTTAATGTTTTCATCAGTGAGCTAGAGAGATATTTTGTTAACCTCAAATGAAAGTAAACGTAAGGAATGGTGCAATAAAAAGAGAAAGATATTTATAATATTTATATAAATGTGAGAAATGTGCTTTTTATCATTTTTTTTTCCTTCTTTTCCTTCACTTTTTCTGCTTTGTCCAGATACTTCCCCAGAAATGTGTTTGAACATGAAAGACCCAATGTTTTTGTTTTATTTTTAATTCAACAATTAAGCAAATTATATTGCAGATACCCCTAATACTTTTGAAATTCTTATAGATAAAAAAATCTTCTATATAGTCAGAACCAACAATATATAAAATAAAATTGGGTAGCTTCTTACATCTTGTAGCTGAATTAATCCTTGGGGCATGGTTTCCCCTATTGTTATTTTATGATTTTATACATTTTAACTTGATTGAAGTTTCAACTTTTAATATGTGTCCCTCTTCCTCAAATCCATAGCATAATTGTATTTCATATGTCCATTTTCTTAAATTCATTTTTAATAAGGATCATTGTGAACAGGATAAAGTTCTACTCAAATAAAAAAAAAATCGAAGGAAAGTGTATTCTGCTGTTCAGGAAAATGCTAAATGCAAATCAGACATTCTTGTTACTGAATTGAGGACATCCAACTTTGAACCATACTAACTAATATCTGGATTTTACTAGATCTGAGTCATAGACTCATAATCTTCTCCAGTCAGTCAAACCAAACTACCATTAGACATTCTGTTTTTTGCAGTCACTAATATTGTCCTTTTGGGTGTTGGTTGAGTATATGATAACATCTTGTCAACACTAGATTATCATTCATCATCTTGTTTAAAAAGGAGGAGCTTTCTTCCATCATTTCATATAAATTTAATGTATATGCAGATCTTTCACTCAGTGTGTTGATCTCAGTTGCTAATGCAAAGCTAGTTCAATAATGAAAATGTTTTCCTATTTTATTAGGGTTGGAAAGGAAAAGAGGAAAAGGTTGAAGAGAAAGTAGAGTGAATATGAGGAATTGTGACTTAAATATTGCTGTGATTAATTTGTTTGCTCACTAAATACAGACATTGAAATTATGAATACCTTATACCTATGTGTACAAATTGTTGATTCTTTGCAAAAGACTTAAGTACACTGGAAATAAATGCTATTTTTTGACAAGTAAAACTGTATTGAACTAAAATATATCTTTTGAAAAAAAAATTGTGTTTTGATTTGTGTCAAAATTGGACTCTTTCATGTTCAAACATACATATTTTGTTCTTTTTGCTTCTCTTGCTATCCTCAGTGTTGATATCAGGCATGAATAAAACATTGCTTTAAATGTTTGCATGAGTTATTTCTATCAGTCAATTATTGATGCATCATAACTTTAGAAATATAAGTAAATTAAATTCAAGAGCAAAGAAAAGAAAACAAGTGGCAAAGCACCAGCCACTATAATTATGATTTTGGTGAATATTCTGACATGCTTCCAATTGGTCTTGGAAATTTTGATATTTCCAATGAAACTTGGGTATACACATGTAGTTTGAGTACAAGACTGAACAATATGGAGTGCACTGCAGATTGATGTAAAATGAATTCTGGTATTAATTACGGCAGGATAGAGGATATTCAAAAGTCACATATTAGCATTTTATTAGCTCACCTGAGCTGAAGGCTCAAGTGAGCTATTCTGATCAAAATTTGTCTGTCGTCATTAATGTTGTTGTCGTTGACGTCATTGTAAACTTTTCACATTTTCATCTTCTCAAGAACCACTGGGCTAATTTCAACCAAACTTGCCACAAAGTATCCTTGAGTGAAGGGGATTCAAGTTTGTTCAAATGAAGGGCCACGCCCTCTTCCAAGGGGAGATAATTATGAATTAGTGAAATGGCATGTTTTAAAAATTTTCTCAAGAACCACTGGGCCAGGAAAGTTGAAACTCATGTGGAAGCATCCTCTAGTAGTGTAGGTTCAACTTTGTTCAAATCATGAACCCCGGGGATGGGATAAGGCCACAATGTGGGGTCAAAGTTTATCATAGGAATACACAGGGAATATCTTTAAAAAATCTTCTTCTCTAGAACCACTGGGCTAGGAAACTTGAAACTCATATGGAAGCATCCTCAGGTAGTGTAGATTCAAGTTTGTTCAAATCATGAACCCCGGGGATAGGATGGGGCCACAATGGGGGTCAAAGTTTAACATAGGAATACACAGGGAATATCTTTAAAAATCTTCTTCTCTAGAACCACTGGGCCGGAAACTTGAAACTCATATGGAAGCATCCTCAGGTAGTGTAGATTCAAGTTTGTTCAAATCATGAACCCCGGGGATAGGATGGGGCCACAATGGGGGTCAAAGTTTAACATAGGAATACACAGGGCATATCTTTAAAAATCTTTTTCTCCAGAACCACTGGGCCAGGAAAGTTGAAACTCATGTGGAAGCATCCACTGGTAGTGTAGATTCAACTTTGTTCAAATCATGAACCCCGGGGATAGGATAAGGCCACAAAGTGGGGTCAAAGTTTATCATAGGAATACACAGGGAATATCTTTAAAAAATCTTCTCTAGAACCACTGGGCCAGGAAACTTGAAACTCATATGGAAGCATCCTCAGGTAGTGTAGATTCAACTTTGTTCAAATCATGAACCCCGGGGATAGGATGGGGCCACAGTGGGGGTCAAAGTTTAACATAGGAATACACAGGGAATATCTTTAAAAATCTTCTTCTCCAGAACCACTGGGCCAGGAAAGTTGAAACTCATGTGGAAGCATCCTCTGGAGGTGTAAATTTAAGTTTGTTCAAATCATGACCCCCCCCCCCCCCCCCCCCGGCGGTAGGATGGAGCTACAATGGGGGGGGGGATCAAAGTTTTATAAGGAATACATAGGGAAAATCTTTAAAATTCTTCTTCTCAAGAACAGCAAAGCCATGATTGTTTATGGTTTCAAGGAAGCATCCTCATTTGATGTAGATTCAAGTTTGTTCAAATCATGATCCCACTTCAACCCACTTTTTAAAATATTTAAATTTTTCAAAACTGAACTGATTTTTGCTGTTAGTTTTACATAGCCAGAGCTCAGGTGAGCGATGTGGCCCCTGGACCTCTTGTTGAATTTTAATTCAGATACTCTGAAAGAGTGGTAAGAAATCATTTGCACCTAAGAATGGGTCTGGCATGAAAAACATTGACATTAAAACAGAAAGACAAGCTTTTAAAGAAGAAAGTATATGAAATACATGTAGATGCAATTAAGTCTAGATTACATGTGCAGTTACAGAATTTGAAACAAACATCACAGGACCATTTCATGAAGACTGTTATAATAAAAGATCACCAAATCTGACCATAACCTATATTCTTTGAAGTTTGCATTGCTGCACATCACCACTTGCATAAAGTCGGCAAACTGAATCAGGGAAGTTAAAAAGATGAACACAACCCTTAGCTGTAATATGGAACAAGTTGAAAATTTTCCCTGTGTATTTTATCAAGTAAGGGTGAATCTCCTCTACCTGAGGATGATGTCATATCAATACTTAGGTCATAGTTTTGTATTCCTTGAGAAGCAGATTCTCAAATTCTTTTTATTATGTATTCCTATATAAAATTTTCATTCTCCATTGTGGCCACACCCTACCCCGGGGGTCATGTTTTCAAAAAATCGAGTCTACACTACCTGAGTATGCTTTCACATAAAAGTGTAATGGTTCTTGAGAAGATTTTGATAAGATGGCACTAAGTTTTCATTAATTTTTAATTATCTCCTCTTGAAAGAGGATGTGTTCACCTGAGCTAAAAGGACTAGAAAATCCAATTTTGTGGGCTTGTTTGGGGATACATGTACGTTAGTTTTAATTTTCTACGAACAATTTTGATCAATACAATACCAGGGGGAATATCTTTATACATCGTCATTAACAGACAGTGCGAGAAAAGAGTCTCCATGAAGTTAAGCCATTTGTGGTTTCTTTTCCAGGGGGCTGGGGGATTATGTTTAAAAAATCACGTCAAAAGAATTTTAACATTAGCCTTTATCTAGAGAAAACTTCTTGCAGCATTTTACGAGTGTATCCCAAAGACAAACAAAGCTGACCGTTCTTACACTAAACTAGAGGTACTGTGAGCGATGAGCTCACTAAATGATACCCCCCGCCTCCCATATGGTTATAACTGGTGAAAAAGTCCATGTTTTCCTGTGGTCGGGAAACCCAAAATATGTGCCGGATCAAAAAGTAAAATAGGAGGTGCACAATGGCAATATGTAATAAAGATTCTGTGAAAGTTTCATCAAATTTCATTCAGTGGTATGAGAGGAGTTGCGGATAAGAGATGGGTACCCCAAAGCGTATCAGACGGACGGACAGACAGACGGACGGACAGACGGACGGACGGACGGACAGACGTACAGACGGACGGAATTAATGATTACTATATACCCTCCCGCTTTTCAAGCGGGGGGTATAATAATCATAATGACTAACGTGTATCTTTTTTTAAGTCGATGGATTTGGAGATTGAGGACCTGAACCTTGAGGATCCAGACTATCACCCGGAGTGTAATGGTCACGTGCCCAATCTGACCACGGACCACAATGGACGATTTGTCATGAATTGATCAAAGAAAAACACTCAATCCCTCTCAACTTACATGCATTGCTTTTGTTTTTTCCCGTGAAATTCTTATTATAAGTTTGATAATTGTAAGTCTTGGTGACAATATTAAAAATGTAGTAGTCAGGTCCGTATTAATACAACACAATGCATAATTATAATATACTTCAGCTTTAAAAAAATCATTACAGCTGTAATGTGCTTAACAGGAAAGTCTGAAATCATATCTTTTGTTGTCTGGTGAAATTTAGATAAAATCATATAATCTACTTAATTCCACATTTGTAAAATTTTGAGGAAAGTTAGATGACGCAAATAAACATAATCATTCTGCTTTACATTCAATTTGTTTCACCATGTTATAATTCATGTATAAATAAAAACGATATACCGGAACAAAGCTTTTGTATCCCAAGAATATACATGTACAATATTACATGTATAGTATATAAAAATTCAATTATATATAAAGAGGGAAGTTTCCCACAAATTGTATTCTTAAATGAACAATAAAAATAAAATAACTAGATGTATACATGGTATATGTGCAACTTTCAGTTCCCTTTGTAAATTAAACTCGGTTCGCTTTTTCTTCTGATTTGGCGTTGTCATGTTTAAAAGAACCTAGTTGCAGTATTTGTTCATTCTTGGCTTATTTCGTAAGGTACAGGCCGTCTTTGCCCGTACGTCTTTAGTATGTTTGTTTGTGTTTTGTTTTGTTTCGTATTACGTATACTACATCAGTTACTTCAGAGTATTTACTGATCTATTCATTTAAAATGTAATGTGCAATAAAAAGTTTTACAAAACAGTTTTGTGGTTGATTTGACTTAGTTTACTGGTAGTGGACAGAGAGGTAAGGTGACGTACGGACGATTAGATCTATATGTTTCTTTGTCACAAGTATATCGTTTAATTAAGGTGATATTCCTACATTAGAAGATACGGATTAGGCTTTATTGTGCCCTTAAAATTTCATGTTTTCAAAATTTTTTGAAATTGGCTTAATACCAGGTAACTGTTGAGTATATGAATGTGATAAATCATAAACGAAAGTTGGCATAAAGGAGGACCATTCTGGAAAAATGACGTCATAAATGTGGTACATTTTTAAACAGAAAAGGCT
>NW_026927742.1:0-30989 GCF_032062105.1 Saccostrea cuccullata
CATGGAAAAATTGGTGCAAATGTACAATTAATATTTACTAAATTATTAAAAAGGTTTCATAATACAGAGTATTAGAATAATAGAAAATATCTGAAAATTTCCCAAGAATATGAAACAATTTATTTTTTTAAATGCAACTGAATGTTTTTTTTTTCCTTTCAAAAATGTATGCTCATGTACAAATATGCTATCATATTTATAATATTGTCTTTCCAATTATTCAAAGGTTGTTATTAATATTTATTACATAGTATGTTCAAAAATTGGGCAATATACATAGCCAACTATATTATGCTCCTCATCTTTGTACATTTGTTCACAATGAAAATTAACCATCGGTCAGTAACAAAATAACAGTTTCATAATACTCTTAATGTAAAAATCAAATCAAACTTAAATAACAACAATAGTAACACCAAAATCATAACTTCCTTCTTATATTTTACCAATAAACCTTTCAAGCTTTGCTAACTCTTGGTGCAAAAAACACTGGTCACTTTCATCAAAGGGTCGGTTTAAAGCACTTCAAATATGAAGCAAATTTTTTTTACGACTGATTTATTTATTTTTAATGATTGATAATTTAAAAAAAAAAAGAGGCCCATGGGCCACATCGCTCACCTGAGCACTGTGGCTAGGAAAAAGTAAAAATGGGTTTATTATTGAAAAGTTTAAATCCAAAAGTAGTCCCATGATCAATCATGGCTTTGCTTTTCTTGAGAAAGTTATTTTTAAAGATTTTTCCAATATATTTCTATGTAAAACTTTGATCTTCCATTGTGGGGGCCCTACCCCGGGGATCATGATTTGAACAAACTTGAATCTACACTACCTGAGGATGCTTCCATATAAATAGGATCAATTATGGCATTGTCATTCTTGAGAAGAAGATTTTTAAAGAATTTTCCTATATATTATTCTATGTTAAACTTTGGTCAGACATTGTGGCCCCACTCTACCCCCAGGGGTCATGATTTGAACAAACTTCAATCTACACTACCTAAGGATGTTTCCCCATAAGTTTCATCTTTCCTGGAACAGTGGTTCTTGAGAACAAGATTTTTAAAATATACCATCAAATTTTCATTAATTCCCAATTATCTCCCCTTGAATGAGGGCATGGCCCTTCATTTGAACAAACTTGAACTCCCCTTTACCCAAGGATGCTTTGTGGCAAGTTTTGTTGAAATTGGTCCATGGGTTCTTGAGAAGAAGTCGAAAATATGAAAAGTTTACAGACAGACAGATGGACAGACAGACGGACAGACAGCTAGATAGACGGACGCCGGACAAAATGTGATCAGAAAAGAGCTAAAAATGAAACATTCCTCACCACAAAAGCCAGAAGAATATAGGGACCACCACCAGTAACATGTTTCTGGGAAGAACCAAAGCCATAAGAGAATCCATGCAGAGATAAATATCAATAGTCCTGAAGCTTCGATGCAGGACCAAGTACGAGAATTGCTACAAACAATACTCCGGAGACTTACCTATTATCCTATGATGTAACGTGCTTTGTCCACTGCGGCTGGTTCCCTCATAAGCTAGTACCGAGGACAGTTCAGGATGTCCTGTCAACTTTATTCCTCAACTTCCTGTCTTGGACTGAAAAGCAATAAGTGGAAATCTTTAGTGTTGCCTAGTGAATTTGCACTAAAAAGAAAGTTGCAAGATTGTGAAGGGGGGGGGGTATTGATGCTGTGCATTTTAATTAAATGTACGAAATCTGTATTTCACAGTTTAATGCATTCATGTATTTTGTGAATTGTCTTACATGTAATAATTGTTGCTATGTATTATGTAAGGGATGAATAACGAGATGGTGTTGAACAGTTTAGAGAAAACATTCTCTCCGAGGGCCGAAGGCCCGAGGAGGGGATGTTTTCTCTAAACTATTCAACACTATCGAGTTATTTATCTTACTTAAAAAAATTCCCTACCTTTGGCCCCAAAGAAACATTTCCCCTTTCAAATATCCAACTTGCTGTAATACAATAGGATGTAACCCATTCAAATATCCAACCTTGACACAAAACAATAGCCCAATCGAACACTCCTTTTATTCATGGACTAGTGAGCATGAAACTACATGGTGCTGATTTCATTTTAACCCTTTTCATTGTACTGAACAGTCATGAAATCAGACGAAGAATATTTTTAAATCTAATGTAAATTAGAGAGGTTCAGATAGTGTTTTGAATACTTTTGATCTGAAAGCTGAAGAAAACTACAGACTTTTTATAAAAGGTTGGGAATTTGTCATTACATATTACAAGATGATGGTTTGTTGAGGAAAAGCGTTGAATTCTTATGGAGTTCCATTCGGACAATACTTGTAATAGTGCTTACAAAACAGATAAAAAGATTGGCGGTGTTATGCTGAACCTGCTATAAAAAATTCCATATCAAGATCTGCAATCAAAATGGTGTCAAAAAATAGATGGGCTGTCAATTATTTAAGTTCTTTTGGGAAATATGCCGGAAAAGAATGAAACAGAGATGAATATCAGATAATCTGAAGGGATTTACTGATAACGGACCCTGAAATAATATTTAGCTATAAGAAGTGATGCAGTTAAAGATTCAAGGTGAAAATATATTTATGTGTTAAAAAGTGATGCTTTCAAGATTAAGACCAAAAATTTCGAAAAGTGTGAAAAATTCGGAGGAATTGTTATTTCTGTGAGCATTGGAAGTGCATTTGAAACACAATAAATGTAATAAATGTGGAGTTATTACGGTAATTCCGTGTGCACTGGAAATTAATTCTAATAGTGTGGCAAATTTGGAGTAATTATTTTTCATACGAATTGGAAATACATTTTAAAATTGTTTTATCTCTTTTGTTCATTGTTTTGTTTTCTGCACCTCAGTTGGGTATTTAAATATCCAACCGTTAGGCAGTTGGATATTTTGAATATCCAACTGATGGCCAGTTGGATCTTCAAATATCCAACTGGTGCTGGTTGAATTGGTAAAATATACGTAGACTAATAACAATGGGTGACGTCATAGAAGTTTTTTAATAAGCACTAAATCTATTCAACTGCATGTGTAAATGGGGAAAATGTGGATTTGTAAATGATGTATAATTGCAATGTGTAAAATTTATCTTGATAAAATTATTTCAATTATTATCATTTTACAAACAGCGTGACAGTTTGCTTGATGGGGCGTGCTAAAATTTTGTGTGCTGGTTATCATTTTACTCATCGATTGGATCAATGAAATCAATACTAATTTTCATATGAAACTCGGAATACAACAATACCCCGATAATACTGGCCAATCAAATTGAATGGTTCTTTTCCAGTACAGTATTTGTAGTAAGGAGCAACACGTGGTCAGTCAAAGCCCGTTATCTGTCCCAAAAAACATATATTATATTTGTTGTGATTTGACCGGATGGGTTTTTGAATACGTATAATATGTATAAGAAAATTTAAAGAATGGAATTAGTAAGGCTACTCAGCTACTGTTGTACCCGGTACTATGTAGCGTACGAAATTCAGAGACGTATTACGCCTGGATTTTTTGCAAATCCTGGCGTACAAGAGACGTATTCTTAAAAATACGGTTCATTTTCAGGCGTACACGTATTTTTGCCAGAAATACGTCTCCTTTTTTCCAGGCGTAAATTCTAAATCCGGGCGTATTTTCTACTTAGTCTCTTTGGCACAAGGAAATTAAAACTTAGAAAATTTCAAAAGGCGTATTTTTTAAAATTCGGGTGGATTTTTCAACTTAGCCAAAAAAACTTAGTCAACTCATTCTCTTTTTTTTTAAAGTATTGAGTTGCATAAGAAACATTTTTATTATATTATATAACTTAAACAAAAAAAAAACAAAGTATTGCATGATTGTATACATTACAATATTGCATTTAGTTTGTTGTATTAAATATCAAAACAATTTTTTTCATAAATTAAACTGATTTTTTCTTTTAGAACTTTTTTTTTAGAACATTATCCCATGGACCTAAAATTTTGTCATTCCCATTTTTAAAAAAAATTGATATTATTTTTTTTAACACAAATGATTTCTATAACTGTAAAGTAGATAGTATATTCTTTGAACTTCATGATTAATTGTTTAGTCAGGCTATAAACATACATGTTATTACAATTAAATGTTTTTCTTATAAAATGATTTATATTTGGTATATTTAGATACTCTGTTACATTACCATCAACTTTCACTTCCCTAGCCTAACCTGCTGGGATTGTGCTAATTACTTACAGATGTGTTGAGCATGTTTAGGAACGACTTATCTGTGATGTTGTAAACCTAAGAACGGCTTATCAATTTATATCCGGTTTGTGTACAGCAGTTCTATTTCCCACCCTAGTATCTTTTTAATTCATATAATGAATACACCTTGTTTATACATTGATGGAATTTTATTTTTATGTTCTAGCTGTAAACAAAACAGCATTTTTCTTCAAAATTACAAATTGTACTGAGTAGAACTTCCAGAAATCATAAAAGAGTTTAGCTAACTAGGGGGTTGTAAATAACAGCATCTGCATCCAAGTATTTGCGCCAATTTTAAACCACCAGGCAGGTCATGCCAAGAACAATGAGATTAGAGAAAGCCACAACAAAGCACAGATGGTGTAGAAGAGGTAAATATTTTGAAAACATAGCTTAACATTGAAACTTTTTATCTATGAAAATAAAAGACAGCTGCATTTGCTTTTGATTTGCAGAGCCAGATGTTAATGATTGAAAATTGGGTCAGTAGTATTTTGAATTACATAAATTATTCTTTTTCCAGAAAATGATTTACATCTAAATCCTTATCACAGTTGGAAAATTGATTGAATGATGAAATGGTCATAAGAGGAGGAGAAAAGATCTTGCAATATTAAGAGTTGACCAGCAGCATAGCTTTCCATAAATGCAATAATGCCAGTGAACTGTAGCCATTGGAAGATTGCATCAGGAAGAAGATGACCGTTTGCAATGCCAGTTATAAAGCATTCAAACTTCTTTTTGTGAATATTTCAATCTATGAAAATGTGATTGGGAAATGTGATGTGAAACGTGAATGACAGAACTGCTTGTGATTTGCATCTTTTATGCCAATTTAGGAGTAAAAAGAATGGCAGGATTACTCGGCATGATTCTCAAAACTGTGATTCACTGTGATTATTGGAATGTTTCAACTGTTTACTATAAAACTCAGCCTTGGATGTTAAAATGCTGTGAAACGGTCAATATATTCTAACATGTAACTGTGCTTTGAAAAAGTAAATGTAAGATTATGATTTTTTAAATTTTAATGACAATCCTTTACTAATGAATCTCATTCACATTTTATCACACTGAAAAATATTAAGAAAATAAAAGTGATGTATGCTTAGCTTAATTTGTCTAATCTTTTTTAGCATATGTAGTCAAAAATATTTGTACTAAAGTCGATTGTACATTTATATTCATGCTATAGTTGTAGCTCCCATTGCTGTAATATAATTAATATTTAATTCAAATCTATTTAAAGCAGGCGTATTTTTTGTACAGGCGTATTTTTTTGTACGGGCGTATTCTTTTATACGGGCGTATTTATTTTGCAGGCGTATTTTTAAGGGTATGCTTGAAATCTAGGCGTAATTCTATTTTTAAAATTTCCAGACGTATTTTGAATTTCCAGGCGTACTCATTTGCATATTTCGGCCAAAAATACGGGAGGATTACGCCTCGTGTACGCCTGTATTTTACATTATACGCCTGGTTTTATATATTCATTTCAATAGAGATTTCCACAAGGATTTTTAGATTAAAATACGCCTGGATTTTTTAAAAAATACATGACTTAAATTTCGTACTGAGTTCATTTTGATTGGCTATCTCCTTGCATAAGACCTTTAAGGGGTAATTTTATGCTATTTACCATGTGCACTGATTGCCATAAAACATAAGGAAAAATACCAGCCTTACAATTCACTTGACCTTGACCTTTGACATACTTTACTAAGAATACCCTGGACAATTTGGTTTAACTTAAGACTTTTGAATTTTTAGTGGCAGGTTTTGATAAATTAACCATTTAATATACTTATGAGCTCATAAAACTGTTCTTTAAAACTGTATGATATAGAGTGTAAAAACTTTGAAACATGTTTGGAAAGTACATTTGTATTTTCGCACATGTGATATGGGATAATATCACCACAGAAAGATCAAAGAAAATCACCGCAGATATGCGACAATAATTTTTATAATTGTTTATTGCTTGTCAAGAATATGATACAGGCGCGGATCCAGGATTTGGAGTTAGGTAGGTAAAATTTTTCTCAGTGTCAACTACTTTCAGTACCAATTCTAATACTACATTTTCGGTACATGACTAAAAGTCTAAAAGTGGTGTGTGTGTGTGTGTGTGGGTGGGGGGGCAAACCAGGGTTTCAATTAACATTGGCAACCAGGGTTTCAATTAACATTTCCTATAGTATAAGTAAGGTTGCTACGCCCCTGCAATACATTTACTATAAAAACAATTGGACAAATTTGTGAATGACAATAATCAATGATGCATGGCAATTAATCTTTTCCTGAAAGCCACCTTCTCCTAAAAATTTGTCGTGTTATTTATTTATTTATTTATTTATTTATTTATTGCAAAGTCGTCCCTGGACTAGTGCTACGGTCATTGTGCCAATTTCGAACCCTGCGTGGTGAGAGTTTGTCCCGAGACACTGTTAGATTATTTTAACTAGCGCCTATATAAAATAAATCATACCGATTAATCAACATCACTACAAATGTACAATATGAGGACCTAAAAATAGGATAAAACATTCTCCAGTCTGCAAGCAATTAGCCATTAAATTGCTTTTGATGTCGTGTGTTAAAATACCTTCAAACAAATCAAATTAATGTTCTTGATTCCCACTTTTCACGTTATGATTGACTTAGTGCTTCGTGATACCAAAACAATACATTTTCACAATACTGTTTTACTATAGTATTACCTATAATTTTGACTTTAGGTTTAATTCGCCAATTTCATATTTGCAAAGCTGTGTTCATCACGATGTCGATCACCGCTTCGGCTACTTTCGTTATTTCTAACCAATGAAAATTGTCCTTACTTTTCCGTTGCGTCATGCAATATTATTGCACGCATCACTAAATTGTAGAACACACATCACAAGATTTCGAATATACATCACAAGATTATCGAACACACATCACAAGATTTCGAATATACATCACAAGATTTCGAATACACATCACAAGATTATAGAATATACATCACAAGATTTCGAATATACATCACAAGATTTCGAACATACATCACAAGATTATAGAATATACATCACAAGATTTCGAATATACATCACAAGATTTCGAACATACATCACAAGATTATAGAATATACATCACAGGATTTTGAACATACATCACAAGATTATAGAATATACATCACAAGTTTTTGAATATACATCACAAGATACTGAACATACATCACAAGATTTTGAATATACATCACAAGATTTTGAATATACATCACAAGATTTCGAACATACATCACAAGATTTTGAATATACATCACAAGATTTCGAACATACATCACAAGATTTGAGAGAACATACATCACAAGATTTTGAATATACATCACAAGATTATCGAATATAGCAACGTTTGACATGCCATACTTAAGTTAATGAAATCGTAGGTTAAAAATTTTTGATATCAAATACTTGATTGCAAATAAACTGGCACGTCAAGTGTTTCCATCCATCGGATCATCCATCTCTTTCTGGCGACCGAAATTTAATCATCGATCTTCGGCCGTGTTTCTTGTGTCTTTTGAGCATTGATTATCGATTTTCACGAATAGAAATATTCCCAGACAACAATATGTTCACTATTACTGATCACAAGAAGCCTTTCACAGAATAGTCCCTTAGAAATAATCCTAAGCCTAATGAATTCGAAGCGTAACCGCCATTCAAGCCGATTTACACCTTGGGTCATTTTTTTTTTAAAATCTACGACGGACGGTTAGTGCAATAATTTATATTCAAAAATACTCAATCGTCTGTCTCAAATGTATATAAGGCCTTCGGCCTTCACAGGATTTGATCACGTGACCGACCCACTTCAATTCCCATTGAAGTTTATAAAGTTGTTATTTATTTCTTAAATAAAACTGATCATGACGGGTGTGTGTACTTGATCTCGCTGCACTGAGAATTCAAACACTACGTCTATGACGTCACTGACGTCAGACTGCAGGGTAAAGAGAAACAAATGTGTAGATTGGGCAACTTCACAATATCTAAATGATGGCAAGATCTTTAAAAAAATTATTAATAATACTTTCTAAAATTAAATGTTAAAAAAAAATTTTAGAATTTAGAATAAAATTACACAAGAACTGTTGATTTTGAACATGTATATCATCACCGATTATGACGTGATATGTCTTTTTAATCATGTGACATGTGTCCTGTCTCCCCTTAAAGGCCGGATCTGACCTAGATGAATATCCACACGGACAGCAATTAAGCATATTAGGGAGCTGGTCACACCTCCCAACAGATAAGACTGCAGAGTGAAGCTATAAATAGATACCTGCATAGAACATACACGTGTTACACAGAAAGTAGAGATAAAACTCTGCACATGGTTTCACTATTTATTTCTCCGCTTTGAGTACACTTGTTTAATATAGCGCATCCATATTTTATTTCTAAAATAAATGTTTTCTTTTTATAGTTCTTTTTTCCCTTTAGTCCTCTAGGGGCCTTTGGGTCAGCCTTGAATGAAGTAGAAGTATGTTCTCTGTTTACATTTTCATTCCAATGCAAAGTCCCAAGGAAAGCACGCACTTTATATTGTTCACTTCCAAATGCTATTCGTTTGTCTTGATATATATTTAATGTATTATTGAAACTCTCCACAAAGTACGTATCTCTTCCTAAATTAAAATGGTCTGGATTCTTATAAATAGTTGAATTTATTATAACACTTCTGAGTAATTTTACTGCCACTGGATTTTCAATTACAACCTTTGAAGGTTCATAATTTGGATCTCCTTTACACCTAGAGCTGGGTGACATTGTTTGTGGCTGTTCTGGTAATGGTCCACAATATTGTCCAACAGAGTTCACTGTAAGAAATGTGTTTAGAATTCAAACACTTTTTCGTCACCTTCTTTTTTTCTATGTTTAATTCCTAAACATGTTTAATTTCTAACACGTATGAGAAAGTGTTTAGAATGGAAGCACATAAGTGTTTAGATTCTAAACATGTTTAGAAATTTTACATGTTTAGGATTTAAACATATAAAAAAGAAGGTGACAAAAAAGTGCTTAGAAAAGTGTTTGAATTTTAAACACATTTCTTAATTATGTGCTTAGAAATTAATCATATCTAGATTTAACATATTAAAACAAGTGTACTGCAGAAAAACTATATATACTTGTAAAATTTGGCACAAAGAGCATATTACTTAATACATATAATATTATTATCAAAATTTTCAAAATATTAACCGATATAAATTATTCATCATAAGGCCTCTGATTGTTTAGATATGTAGATACTTTAATTGTGGGATATTCTTTTCACACAAATTAATTTTTTTGGTCTTTATAAATTCAATCAGCATGACATACATTTTATAACGCAGTGATGAGCAACAAAAATAAAATAAGCTAGCAATTTTATATCAAAACTTCCTTAATCTTTTTAATAATGCTTTATCAAAGATATTTCAATCAAAATTATAAAATATTTATTTTACATAATATTTTGTATATGATTAAATACAGTTTCAATCGGTTGCAGAGTGTTCCATATGTCAGTCATCAAAATGTCAAACTTGATTCACTTTCAGCAGTCCTAAAGCACTACATAGCACCACATGATATAATATCCCGTCAGTAACTGCCGAAAAGTAATAAATCCATTTCAAATGCACAAGGATAATCAAAAATGATAATTTTAGGTACATGTATTCAAATCCGCCGAACATTGTCATATTAGGGGTAACCCAATGCACTTCATAAAAATACATTTGTTAGTTTTGATCATAAAAAAAATTAGCACTTGAAGATGACGCCATGCAGGTACTTTGATACATGTATGCATGCTTTGAGTTCGATCCCGACTACTCGCATAGCCTGTAGGAAAGAAAGTAAGATTTAAGTGAAAGCACTATATGCTGCCCATTGAAGATGACATCAATTTTTCAAGTGCATTGAAACTATATTTATATTAAAATAGTTATTTTTAATGAAATTCAATATAAACTCCTCTCAGGACTACAAGTCTATAAACGACCTCAAGGCACTGTTTACATTGCTCATCGTGGTTTAATAATGCAAATCGTAATGAAAAAGAAAACATACCTTTAATATATTGCAGTAAGAGATGCCTTTCAAATGGTTTTCAATATTTCTTCATGGTTATCCGTTGGGTTGTCAGTATGTCTCCTTGATACGTCCCTTAAGCCTTTTGTAATTTACTTTGTTTCGATGGCCGCTCAAATTAACGTTCAAATATACGAGTATTTGTGTCATTTCCGGAAGATAACTCTGCATTTTACAGCTGAACATGTTTAATTTCTAAACACGTTTAGATATAAAATATGTTAAGACATGTGTTTAGTAGTTAAACATATTTCTATACATGTTTAGATCTAAACACGTCATGGAAGTGTTTAAACTCTAAACACAATTTTTACAGTGAATTCTCAATGTAGCTGAATTACCATCACAATGCTTGGTCGCCCAGTAAAAATGTGTTGCTTCAGGCTCCACCTTATCAATCAATTCTTCAGACCATGTTTTTCCTTCCTTCCCAGATAGCATGACTATGTTGGGCCAACATTTGTTAAAGGTTGTATGGTTGGCGTTGGGGGAACAACTGGGCCAACGCTGGACCAATGTAACCAGTCTAACCTTCTCGACCATGACGGAATTCCTATGTTGGCCCAGAGTTGGTCCAACGTAAGCAACTTCCATTCACTTTACTTTCCAAGGAAGGAAGGATCCTGGTGTTGGCCCAACATTGGACCAATGTTTATAATACACCCTTAAGAAAGTGTATTTACAAGTTGGTAGTAGTATGTTGGCCCAACGTTGGCACAATGTTTGTAATACATCCTTAAAGAAAGTGCCTGATCAAGTTGGAAGTACATGTAGAACGTTTCCCCAACGTTGGCCCGATGTTTCTAATTCCCCCTTAAAGAATGTGTCTTATTAAGTTGGTAGTATTATGTTGGCCCAACGTTAGTCCATTGTTTGTAATACACCCTTAAAGAATGTGTCCTATCAATATGGTAGTAGTATGTTGGCCCCAACGTTGGCACATGTTTGTAATCACACATAAGTGTTATTTTGTTAAGGTGTTTTAAAGATGGGATATTTATGTGGGCCAACGTTGGCCCAATTATTATACTGCCAACTAATTGATGGTGTCATTAACTTTGCACTTAAGTGATCACAGCACCAAAGAGTGTTTTATTCTATTTTTTGAATTGTGTTTATGTTTATTTGTTTGTAATAATTCCCAGATAGCAGAACATCGTTGGCCCAATCTTACATTATGGTTCTATTATCTATGTTGGGTTACCTTGATTGGGCCAACGATGGCCTAACATGGAATATTGATAGCTGTTAATGTATAATGGCGCGCTAATGTTGGGCTAACTGTTGGCATTATATCATAAAACTATTATCATGAGAGAAAATGTTTATTTGGGGATAGGCATCGGTCCTACGTTGGCCCAATATACCATGAATCTGACTGAGCATCATGGGTAGACAACAACCGGGCTACTTGTAATATCCGCGCCATTTTTAATCTGACATGAGCGAGTGTAATGAGACTGATACCTTGCATATCTACATCCACTTTGTAAGTATTTATAATATGTTTGCCTCGACACAGCTTAATTAACTTTATAGATTTAACGATATCGTGTACAAATCTGTGTGAATCAACTGTTGGGTCCACAATGTCCCAGATAGCATGCTAACATTGGGCCAACGTTGGGCCAATGTAATCGGTTACATCGGGCCAATGTTGGCAAATGACATTGACCCAGTTGAAATATGCTCATCGGACCAATGTTGGCCCGATATGTTGGGCCAACGTTGGCCCAATGTAGAGTGTTATTTTACAAGATATTGGCCCAACGTTGCATCAACATTGGCCCAATGAATGCGACATTGTTGTCGGCAACGTCAACAAGAATATTGGGCCGATATTGGCAAATGACGTTGGCCCAGTGTCATTTTGCTACTTGGCCCAATGTTGGCCCCATATATTGGACCAACATTGGCCCAATGTGTATAAATATTTAATTGTAATAAATTTGTATATTAACAAATCTGATCGGCTTTACAATCAGAAATAAATCTACAACAAATACTACTTGAAAATACAAGCTAGCTAAAATAAATTTAAAATTCTTATAATTTATCAAAACAAAATAAATTATCAGTGATTAAATTTTTTGTTTCTATACAAGAAAAATAAATGAAAGTATTGAATAACAAATGTGTTTTGATACAGTTAAAACAATAAATAATTTGCCTCTTATTTAGATTGAAATTTGTGTCTAGTAGAAAACATTTCCGAAGTCTACCACTTAATTTACTTATATACACTTAACGTCGAGTACATGATCAAACATTTTGAAAATGTTGAACTTGTTGAAGTTAAAACAAAATTTATTTAGTACTAAACATAAATTGGGTTCTTTCATTTCAAATTTGTTCAGTGTAACGACAAATTTTCAATACATGTATTTTATATGGGGAAACATTGAATCAAAATCGTTGTGATGATGATGATCAAGGCTTAGCGGAGAAATGTAAGCTAATCACTTAATCACACTATGAAACAAAATAGATGGTTATTCCTTAATTGACAGCTTAAACATATAGTGATATGCTTGTAAATTTAATCGTATGTTTACCCTTTACTGAGAAAAGTAACAAATGTACTAAGTACCAAATACTACAATTTTAGTGCTACAGGAGATTCTAAAAAGACATTGAGAACACAATCAAAGAATGGCTAAGGTATACCAAGGACAGGGATGGGGAGGAAGAAATGGGCAGAGAAGAAAAGAAGGAGGAGGAGGAGACTTGGGAGAGAAAGAGGAGACTTAGGAGAGGAATCAGATAGGAAGTGGCAGTGCCTAACTTTTTTTCTGTAATATAGCATGTAGAGTGTGACATACCTGTAGTTCTACCCTCTTCTGTGTCTGTTTGTTGGTTACAAACACGATGCAGATGCCAGAAACATTTTTTATATAAGTAAACAAAATGACGGGACATTTTTAGTATTATTTTAAGAACAGGAGGGCTTTGTTTATTTGTTAGACATGCTTATTGATACCTGTAATATACTGAACTTGTGCATAAATTTACATCGGAGAGGGAGTATACAGTCATGTTATCCTACATGTATCGCTTGAAGTGAGCATCAACTGTTAGTTCCTTATTAATGTTTTCTTCATGCACTGAGCAATAAAATCAAAGTATGTTATAATTTAATTTTATATTTTGATTTCTTTTTCCTCAGTTTTTTAATTAATGTAGAGCTACTGACAATGCAATACTTGTTGATGGCAATTCTATGAGATATTGAGAATATGTATTAAACTATTAATCTAGCATATATAGCATATATAGATAGTATTAAAGGGCTTTTACCATTAAACTGTACTACAAAACTAGTACATGTATAACCTTATTGTGTATATTAATATATTTGTTTGTGAATTTTGAGGACAAATAGCCAACCAGTGAAGAGCAAATGAGTTGTCATGATGGAGAGCCAATAAATTAAACTAACGTTGGCCCAAAAATGATGTTTTCCTAATATTGAAAAAGTAAGTGGCCCAACAATGGCTTAATAATATCCGTTCGTTGGTCCAACAATAAGCCAACAAGTTGGTCTGATTGAGGGCCGATGAGCAAATTTCCGTTGGCCCAACATTCATTGCTTACAATGGCCCAACTGTACAAAAATGACGTTTGCCCAACATTGAAAAAATACATTGGCCCAATAGCGGCCCAATATTAACAGTAACATTGGCCCAACAATAAGCCAACAAGTTGGTTTGATGAAGGGCCGATGAGGAATTACCGTTGGCCAAACATTAATTGCTTAGAATGGCCCAATTGTACAAAAATGACGTTTGCCCAATATTGAAAGAATACATTGGCCCAACAGTGGCCCAATATTAACTGTTACATTGGCCCAACAATAAGCCAACAAGTTGGTTTGATGAAGGGCCGATGAGCAAATTACCGATGGCCCAATGTTGAATGCAAACGGTGGCCCAGTATAAGGAGCATCGTTGGCACAACAAAGGACCAATAACAACCTGCTATCTGGGTTATATCTTGGTCCTTTTGATATATCAGTCAAGGCTTTTTTAACACTCTTGATGCCATGCCAAAGATCGTTTTGATTGCATGTAAATCCATGTTCCCTTTCCCTTACAAATTTGTTGATGGCCATATTCCTGTCGTGGGTATGTACATTCACAGAAATGTCTCTATTGTCAAAATCTTCATCAATTTTCCTTGTTCCGACTATCCCATGTCTTTGGGAAACAGGTTCTTCTGCTTTCGAGACATGGGCACAATCCAGTACTTTATGGGATCTTTCCCCAATAGCAACAACACTGGTATCTTGTGAATTTTTTCTCCATCCATGGCGGGCATCAGTTATTATGTCGATTCCATGCAGGTTTTCATATAATCCAACTTCTTCTAAAATAGCAGTAGTGCACCAATCCTCATATTCTTCTTTTACAAATTGTTTATACATTTTGAAAAATGTATCTCGTTTCTCTCTACGGAAAGAATTCCAAGACCTGCAGCATTACAGAATCGGGAATAATGAGAAGGTAACATTCCGCTGCATAGAAATGCATGGTTGATTCTTTCGTTAACAAGGTATTTCCCGTTGGGTAAGTATGGCGAAGATGCCAAATATAGGAATGTTTTTCTCTGTCGCCCCGGGTACATTTTAATTTTAACGAATGCACATGACTTCTCTTAGTGACTTTTTTGATTTCTAGAATTCCTCTGCAGTACTTTCCATGGGTTGCTGAAATATCCATCAGTTTTTTGATAGATTGCATTGATGTTACAAAAAAGTCCTGCTTCACTTGACTCTTCTTAACTTTGGTATAAGTTCCCGGTGATTTGAAATCATCACTTTTACTCATTTCTAGGGATTTTCTCGAGGCATCCAGCAATGATTCCATTATGTCAGTGTTGTTGACAGGTCTCCCTAACCTACTAACCAAATCTTTCCTTACTTTCTGAAGACTTTGCATTATTTCTTGCGTTTTTCCTTCAGTAATTGGCATCTCAAACTTGAAATTGGCAGGCCGTTTTCGCTTGGTTTCTGCCATTTTCTTCACTTCTTATGACTATTATTTGACTTTCTATATTCTTTTCAATGTTTACTTGCTTATCTTCTTGTAATACTGTATTAAATGTTACTTGCAGTTTTGTGTGTTTCCTATTACGGACTAGGCCACTATTTTTTGTGATGTAACAGGATACAGTCATATTTCTCATTTTCAATAGAATTAATAGATGACTGGCAAATATGGTTCAAAGTTTGCTCCTCATGATGAAACTGATATTAGAATTGCAAAATCAAGTCTCACCTCTTGCGTTTGAAATTATGTGTATTTATGCAATTAAATATTTATAATCTGAATTTACCCTTTGTCTATTATCAAATGGAATAGACCAGTTACAATGTAACATGTAAAGCTGAAATATTTTCACAGTGGGGAGGAACTCCCTGCATCCCGCCAAATGTCAATAAATCTATTATTCAGCACACCTCCCATGATGGGCCCTCAGGGGTCAAAGAATATGATGCACAAAAACCCCCAGATATTATTATTATATTTTATAGATTGTCAGTGTATCTATTTTATAACAATTTTGATGCCAAAAAATAATAAAGTTTAAATTTTTACAAAAGTGACCAAATAGACAACAACATGTTTATAAACCTCCTTTGGTGCCCCGTGCCCTTAAACTTTCCCTCCAATTCCAGTCATCGTTCTTATAGCAAAATAGATGAAAATGAGGACACAAGTGTAATTTCTTTGAGAGTGAATCCTGAACAAAGGGAAACAATTATTCGGTTTATAAATTTTAATGAATGGGAATTAGATGAAATGTTATGCGAAGGGGATACTATTGAAATCAAAAGACCAGTGATGAAGACTTTGAGAGGACATTCCGTATCCCACAGAATACAAATCTGTGATGAATGTCAACAGTGTTTTTGCAAACCCTGCATAACAGATGAGAAAAACACACAAGATGTGGTGGCCTTCTGAAGCAGTGTTACCGGACAGAATAAACAGCTCCTTCCGGAAGCAAAAGTATAAGTTTTTTTGGACAATGCTCTTTCACAGATGTGTTTTTCTTGATGCCCGATACAAAGAAAGAAACTTATCTGGCTGCAGTCAGACCCTTGATTGAAAAATGTTGCAAGCCATCGTAGGGACATTTTACCAGAATGTGTTGTTGATCTTGTCAGATTTTGGTATCCCAACCCAAAGGATATTCCATACATGGGACACCGATGGCAATGAATGTCATGTTTAACAGTTTAAATACACGAATTAATGAAATTTATGTTTTTGTGAGAATTACATTTGTTTGCAGCTTCATATACTATACAAGTCTTATCTGTTGACTGGAGTGCTTATGTGCTAATTACTTTTACTCTGCGCTGTGAACAGCGGTCAGTTAATAACAGCCTGAAACAGCAGGATGCACTTTTATCTGTTCTTGTTTACATAAAGTGTGTTTTATCTCTTCATCAAATAAAAGGAATTAATGGACTTTTCTTTCTCTTTGCTGAGGTAAGAGAATTAGGCATAATCATATAATAAGAAGCCATTTTGAATGCGTCCATAGAGATTAGAGCTTCCGGTGTAAATACAAACAGAGCTTTGCTAGCTGTCAATCAAAACAGGCAGATTTTGAAAATCATTGTCACTTCAGAATTTCAATTGATAAATTCTCCCTTTTTAGAAACATTTGAAATATATTCTATGCATTTTCTTATGCAGAATAGTAAACTTTATTTACACAACAACTATCTCAAAATGGTAATTGGTGCTATAAGTATGAATTCAAAAAAATATCCCCTGAAGTGAAGAGTGGCAAGAAAATTGAAATTGCCACCATTTTCCTGATTGGCTGCTATTTATACCCCAGAACCGGGCTTTAACATACTGAACTGTTTATACAGGAATAAATTTTATGATGAGACTGTAGTACAAAGTCCTCATTTATAAACAATTTTACTGCTGAGCTTTTATCAATACATCTACTGAATTTTGAGCCAGATTATTTTGTGATATTCATGAAGATTTCTGTAAAATTACTGTGTACTGACTATATATAACCTTTCTGTACTGACTTTATATGACCTTTGTGTACTGACGACTTTATATGACCTCTGTGTACTGACTATATATAACCTTTGTGTCCAGACTATATATGACCTTTGTGTACGGACTATATATAACCTTTGTGTACTGACGACTTTATATGACCTCTGTGTACTGACTATATATAACCTTTGTGTACTGACTATATATGACCTTTTTGTACTTACTATATATGACCTCTGTGTACTGACTATATATGACCTTTGTGTACTGACTATATGTGACCTTTGTTTACTGACTATATATGACCTCTGTGTACTGACTATATATGACCTTTGTGTACTGACTATATGTGACCTTTGTGTACTGGCTATATATAACTTTGTGTACTGACTATATGTAACCGTTGTGTACTTTATTGTGCACACATATTGTTCTGTATAACAACCACTATTGATAAAACAGCACTCGATGGAAATATCAGTGAGTTTAACAACTGCAATGTTTAATGCCATAAATTACTGCATTAATTATAGTTTACACAGCATTATTTAATAGTTATTCTCAACTGCTGATGAAAAATTGCCACTTAATGCTAGATTTATATCTTGAAGCATCACAAATGCATAGTAACATTCTATCATTTGTGGATGCTACATAAAGAATAGGATTTATCTTTGACTGATTTTTTGTACAGACCTTGTTTTGAATGGCTACTGCAGCTGTCTTTGACTGGTTTTGTCCCGATTCTTTAAGCTCTGTGGCAAAGTTGACAAGGTTTTGGAGATCACAGTTGTCAATCACTCGGATAACAGAATCATGTAGACACATCAGGCCCTGTTTGTGATTAAATTACTACTTGTAATTCTTGAGGTGAAAAAATGTTTAGAAATTGGCACACATTGCTGGAAAAGAGTTTTTTCTCTTTAAAAAAAATCTGATGGTCAATTTTAAGTTTTGATTCTGTCTTTATATACAATGTATGTTTACTTACATTGCAGATAAAATTTAACAAAGCATAGATAAGATTTACACTAATCCTGTAGCTTATCTTTGATTTTAATGAAAAATAATTGAATTGAGCAGTACAAACAGACCTCTTCCCCTTGATCTTTCTTGATCAGATAAGCCATGTTTTTCAGCAGTAATTGTACCAGATTTTCTGACTGAGTCTGAAAAGGAACCAATTAAATGTTCTGTTGCATTTATCTAATTACAGACTAACAACCAATAAACAGGTTTTTTTTTTTCCTTAAAGCTTCAGCAAAGTTTTCTGCCAATGGCCAAATTTTTTTTTAGTTTCTGCTGTTCGTCTTACTTTTTCTAGGAGTGGAAGGACCCTGGCCACTAGTTTTCTCCCTTTGCGGATTGACATAATGGATAATTTTTCCCCCGGAGACAACAGGTATTTGTACAGATCTGTCAACATGTTCTTCCTGTCCTCAAATAATGGCTTCCTGTAATTCACATTTCACATTCATGTACATAATTGTATATTTGTGCAATTTTTATTACTTGTTGACAAACAGTAATATTGAAAAATACAATATTTTTGGTTTTAAACGCAGTATATCAAGCAGTATTTTAACATGAGACATTTTTAATTCAATAAAATAATAAATTAGACTTCTTTAAATTTACCTAGCTTCATCTGGTATGAAGCTAATATTTTCTTTTCATTTTATGAAATCTAGATATTTAAAAAATTGTAACAATAAGCATAAAAGTGATTGGAATAAGCACACGCCCTGAGCCATAGTCGCATTAAATTTTAAATATTAAAAACACTGGCCATCTTGCCATAAAATACTCTTTTAACTTTGAGTTTTCCCCAACGCTTGTAATCTTTCCCACAACGTTTTAATGATTGCTGCTATTTTAGGCTTGAAAAAAAAGTTAGGCCTAATGTCGTTCAGTCAAAACGTTATTATGATTTCCGTTTATCAAACAGTTATGTGTTTTCTGATTGGCTAGCACTGTTAATTTTGACATTTAATGTGCACAAATGTAAACTGGTGTCAGGAATGCAGCATGCCGCTTGAGAAAATACCTTGTTCTGATATAGGACATAATTTATCACTTGTAAAAATAAATATTCTAACTTTGTATTTTTTGTTTTAATGTCAATTTTCCCAGTAATTTGACAATTGCAATGTAGTAAAGTCAACTGAAATTCTAACAGCAAATAGTCAATTGTAAGTTTGTAGACATTAAAAATCTGTTTGGCGCATTGAATTTTAGAAATGTCACATTGACAGTGACTGGAGTGTGCCATTGTCACATTCACTTCCTAGTTTTTATCCCAATCACTAGACAATAATTATACCCGCATTTTTAAAAAGGTTTTGGGTTTATATTGTTGTTCCATGTGGTCCGTTTTTCCTCCTCCTCCTCCTTGTCACACTTTTCTTCCTTAAACTCCTCTTACATTTTACACAGTAGGCTAATCATCTTTTGGGAGATGGTTGGTGGTGTCATGTAGATGTGCAGTAAGGTTTTGGAATTTTGATTTTGCCCCGGGGGGTCAAATGGGGGTGAAAAATGACGTTTTTTATGCAAAAAGCCCCGTCTTCCCTGAACTCCTCTTACATTTTACACAGTAGGCTAATCATCTTTTGGGAGATGGTTGGTGGTGTCATGTAGATGTGCAGTAAGGTTTCGGAATTTTATATTGCCCCGGGGGGCAAAATGGGGGTCAAAAATGCCCTTTTTTATGCAAAAAGCCCCGTTTTCCCCCAACCCCCTTACATTTTACACAGTAGGCTAATCATCTTTTGGGAGATGGTTGGCGGTGTCATGTAGATGTGCAGTAAGGTTTTGGAATTTTGATTTTCCCCCGGGGGGGTCAAATGGGGGTCAAAAAATGACGTTTTTATAAGCAAAAAGCCCCGTCTTCCCTGAACTTCTCTTACATTTTACACAGTAGGCTAATCATCTTTTGGGAGATGGTTGGTGGTGTCATGTAGATGTGCAGTAAGGTTTCGGAATTTTGATTTTGCCCCGGGGGGTCAAATGGGGGTTGAAAAATAGTTTTTATGCAAAAAGCCCCGCTTCCCTGAACTCCTCTTACATTTTACACAGTAGGCTAATCATCTTTTGGGAGATGGTTGGTGGTGTCATGTAGATGTGCAGTAAGGTTTCGGAATTTTGATTTTGCCCTGGGGGGTCAAATGGGGGTCGAATAATGACTTTTTTTTATGAAAAAAGGGCCCCTTTCTTCCCTGAACTCCTCTTACATTTTACACAGTAGGCTAATCATCTTTTGGGAGATGGTTGGTGGTTTCATGTAGATGTGCAGTTAGGTTTCGGAATTTTGATTTTCCCCCGGGGGGTCAAATAGGGGTAAAAAAATGACGTTTTTATGAAAAAAGCCCCGTCTTGCCTGAACTCCTCTTACATTTTACACAGTAGCTTAATCATCTTTAGGGAGATGGTTGGTAGTGTCATGTAGATGTGCAGCAAGGTTTTGGAATTTTGATATTGCCCTGGGAGGTCAAATGGGGGTGGAAAATTACTTTTTTTTGTGCAAAAAGTCCTGTCTTTCCTGAAGTCCTCCTTAATGTTACTCAGAAGCCTAATTATCTTTTAGGAGAGTTAAATATCTTGAAAATTATGTAAAACATTAACTTTAAAAAAAGAAAAAAACATTGCAAGCTGGGAAACATCTTGAATTTTTATGAGTAATTAATGTACAAATGTCAAATGTGAGAGTCATATCTCATCTCAATCAAAAGTTATAAGCAAATGCAACATTTTTGAAAAGTAGGTTAGGCTTCAAGGTCAAGGTCACAGAGTAAAAGTCATGATTCATTTGGAAAGATCTTATCACAGGTAATAATATACATGCATTATAATATGAATGCCCTAACTTTTCTCTTTCAAAATGATAAATTTATAACAATTTAATTTTTTTGAAATTTGGGTCAAATTTCTAGGTCATATGAAAAAAAAAAAAAAAAAAAAAAAACCATGCCATTCTCACAGGTAAATACTAGTACAAAAAGTTTAATATGAATGCCTTGTCCCCCATTCAGTAGATATGACCGTGATAACCAAGGTTAATTTTATTCAGACAAAAAGAACAGTCTGACATACAAATGTACATATTTCTATATAAATTTGGGCATGGGTAAAATTGGACCAGTGGTTCTAGAAAAGTTAAAAATGTAAAAAGTTTTCAGACAAACAGATGGACAACATGTCACAACAGACGTTATATGACAAGGAAACCAGAAAAGTTCAAATGAGTGTTTTGAAAGGGTTACAATATGGTTGCAGTACTTGAAAAGCGGGGGGGTTTTTTTCATCAAGTTTGCATGACCAACATATTCATGTTTTATATTTTCTTTAGTAATTTGTTTGTTTGTTGTGAATACATATCTCATTGGAATTTTTCCGTCATATGGAGACACCACCAAATAATAATGAAGACAAGATGTGTTTGTGAAACACTGATGTCCCTGTCTGGTAGCCTATAAAAAAGGGTTTTTGAAGTTTCTCAAATATATGTCAAACTCAAAGGTCAAGGTCAAAAGGTTCAATTGTTGGTATCAGAAAAAAGTCTTGTCACAAGGAATGCACATGTGAAATAAGTAATCCCTAGTACTTCCTCTTCAAAAGTTAATTGCCAAGGTTAATTTTTTTAAATGGTTCAAACTCTACGGGGAAAAGGGCAAACATATTTATACCTGTTGACAGTTCACAATGAATACACATGTTAAGCATGAAAGCCCTAGCACCTACTGATCAAAATTTAGGCCAAGTTTAAAGTTGGGTATTTTTCTTGTAAAAATGTGTATTCTAGGTCAAGTGATCAGAGGTAAAAATTAATGGTACCCAAAAAAAAGGTCTTAATTGTCACAAGAAATAAACCTATAAAATGTGGAAGCCAATTGTATAGCCCATCCCACTTAAAACTTATGGGCAAGGTTTTAACCCGCAGACAAATATACAGACATAATATAAACACAAAAACAAAATATGTACATAATTAGTCAAATGGAAAAAAATATACTATTTTTAAATTTGGGAATCACAAAATAGATTGTTATTTCAGGGATAGGGAGTGGGTAGGGAGATTGGAACCCCCCCTGGAATTTCCTTTGTTATTTAAACAAGACTATATACTGTAGCAAATAAAAAATGATTTTGGACATCCTCCCCCTAACTAAGAAAACATTGGGTTTTTTTTTTTTTTATTTGTTTTCAGTGTATGATTTTTTTCTCCTGCTTGTCAGGAAATTCTAGGCATGAATATTTTGACTGAGATGTTAACCCCCCCCCTACTCCCGAAAAAAATTCTGGATCCGCACCAGTATTGGCAGTAACTGAATGTCACATTGAACCCGGGGAGATAACTTCACAATATGAAACCCCTCTAGTGTGGCATGCGATGATCTTTGACCCTTTTGAACTTTAACCTAATCGTTTGGGTTTATTTTACCCTCACTATACTTAAACTTGTACTTACCGACCTCCATAGGTCCTGTAAACTTCATGAAATATAAATCCAATTATAACACAAAATGAATTAATCCAAAGCACACCATTCTGCAGCATGTTATAATGATATTCCATTCGGAAAACCTCCGTGCCGTCGATTCCGTCACCTTATCAGATGAAGTGGGAATCGGCCGAGGTGTACCGAATGGGGGTTTAAACTAAAAATATGATAATGGGTGACGCAACGTGATGTGATGTAGAATTTACATGTCAAGAACAAATTTTAAATTGATTCATAACAAACACTGTTTTAACAAAACTGTTCCATCTAGCCTATTCCCAAAAGTATGTACTGTGTGATTGTGGTGTCGAGGGGGGGGGGATTAGTAAATTTAAAAAGGTCCTAATATGAGCAAAACATTTATCAAAATCTAATTTACATTATTAATAGAATTCAAACTGGTATATAATGAATAAAGCATGTAAAATAAATATAAAAGGTTCTGAGATATAGGTCACAGGGATAATTTCATACCCAATTTTATGAATACATATGTAAATTACAGGCACGTAGCAACCGGGGGGGGGGGGGGGGGCTTGGGGAAAGCCCCCCTTTTTTCCCCAAAATTACCTGTACTATAAGAAAATGTCCATTAAAAAGATGGTTGCCCCCTTCCCCCCCCTTTTTAAACATAATACATTGCAAGGAAATATGGGAAAAATTGGAAGTGAAAGTAATTTTGCCTTGAAAAAAAAAGGGGGCCCCCCCCCCCCCCCCCCCCTTTCATTTTTTTTCCTTGTTAATTTTTTTAGGTTAGTAAAAAAAATTTTCTCAGGTTCCCCCCCCCCCCCTTTTAAAAAGGATGCTACGTGCCTGGAAATTTATGAATTATTTTGACTTTTTCCTTGGTAAGCCGCCTGTAGGATTGTGTATTTAGAGGCAAACACCTTAGTGCGGGTATTACTGTTTTCATGACAGCATCTAGTTTCTAATGCATCTTTTATACGTCCTTAAACCCAGTAATTAGAATGTATGCTAAAAATAAAGCTTGTTATAATAGAAATTTAGAGTTGAATCATTTTTTTCAAAAACAAATAACTACTCCTTCCCATGATCAGAACATACATTTTCTATTTCCATCAGTAACTGTTGATTCGTCAGTTCTTTGGAGACATTTTTTGGTTCGCTGTCCTCTGTGTGGTGTTTGCTTTCACTTCTGACTTCAATGATCTGCCTGGGATTGTGAACACTGGAGGTGGTAAGTCTACCTAACGACCCCTCAAACTGAGCTGTACATGTAAACATCTACATGTAAATACATGTATATTACTTTGAAAACTTAAAATATTGTTTGCACCCCCCCCGCTAAGAAAGTACAAAAAATATATGTCTATGAAACACTACACCCGTTGACAACAAAGTTAAAACAAGTCACAGTCAAGGTCACAAGTTCATTGACCTTGATACATTTTATAGAACTTTATTAGTAGAAATGCATACAAAATATGAAATCTCTATTTCTTAAGGTTAAGAAGTTATGGAAAAAGGTTCAAACTTTTTTTTTGCATATAAGTCACTGTCAAGGTCACAAAGCCATTGACTTTTTTGCCATGTGAAAGAACTTAATTAGTGAAGTGGTCATACTAAATATGAAGTCTCTATCTCCTATGCTTCAAAAGTTATGGCCTAGGTTCAAAAAAGCTATTGTTAGCATAAAGGTCACACTCAAGGTCACAAGGTCATTGACCATGGGGTCATTTAAACAGCTTAATTTAGTAATATGAAGTCTCTATTTTTGATGTTCAAGAATTATTGCAAAGGTTAAAGTTGACAACAAAAAGACACAGTCAGACAGGACAAAATAATATGTACCCCCAAAATTTTTGAGCTGAGCGCATAAAAAAACCTTTAAAAGCACACCATGCCTATGCAAAAGTTATCAAATAGCAAATAAAAGCTTTATTTGAATGTATTCCTAAACGAGCAAGGTTCTAAATAACTAATTCTCTCAACATAAATCTTAAAATCCAGTTGAGATATGAGAGACTGCCTGATTTTTCAGTGTACCTGGTCTGTATGGCTTGGCTCTAGTTTTTTGGGGATGGCTGGGATGATGAGGTTTAGTTCCTGGTCTTTTTCATCCATCACTCCATTCGTTGTCTCTTGGGTGCTCCTCAGCTTTCTTCTTCAGGGAATAAGTCTACAACACAAAGGATGCCATTACATCATACACTATATTATACAACAGCTTGATAATCAACTCACATTAAATTTTGAGTAAACCAAATACAGTGAACCTTCAGATATCCCGGATGTTTTAGTATCCAGATGATTTTTCATTGGAACAGAATTTTTAAATGTTATATTATCTTATTTTATTGGTGATTCAGGCTGAAATACATGATAAATACTAATCATCTATATTGCAATCTGTTTAATTTGTAGTTCAAGCGCAAGTATTCTCCATTACTGAATCCAAATACAACTAAACTAATTGGCCATAAAGCATAATCTATACAAGCAAACCTGAGGCAGACAAAGGAGAAAGCTTAAGCAGCATGACAGGAGAGGACCTAAGATTTTGGGGGGTGGTAGGGGCCGTCTGAAAAGGGGAACGCCTACTGTTGAGCAGGTGAGGTGGGATGGGGCCTGGGGGTGTGGCTCCAGGAGGACTGTCCCTACCTCTCGGTGAAAAGGGTCCCTGCCCCATCGGTGCACGCCTGACATCCATGATTGGAAGATATGGACATTACCCTGGTGGTATGCGCTGAAAAACAAGATGTCTTCTAAAAGTATCTTGCTATATACACAGTCAAACACACTTATCATTGGTAGCATAAACTTAAATATATAAAAAACTATTGTTCTGGCGAATGTATTTCTCATGCGTTTAAAAAAAATGTCTAATAATTTCATCATTTTGTACCTGAACAGTTTAATGAGTTTAATTCAATCAGTTTAGTTTTTCTCCTCTGCCTACAAACCTGTGGGGTCTGGTTTCTGGGGCCTGGTGATCCCGGCAGGAACCCAGGAGGTGGGTGATTGAGTCTGGGGTCAGAATGAGGGGGGGCTTTCTGGTCCTCCCCACGAAGCTGTCGCTCCAAATCCTCTGCTGTCATTGCATGACCTTTTGACCCTGGGAGTAATTGCTGCTCAAGTTCTAGTTGACACTACTGGGGCACTCTAGGGGAAAAATGAAGGTATATTATTGATTGGGAAGAAACTTATGAAAAAAAAAATCTACAACACAAAATACATTCATAGTTTCTCTTGTACAGTCACATAGTAGATACTTCTTTAAATCAACCTAGGTATTGGAATTCTTTAAATTAACCTAATAAAAATATAAATACAGCATTAAAAAAATCCACACTCCAAGACGTCTGGATTAAACAATGAATTTTTCACTTCATGAAAATTATTTTAACCCCCTCCCTCTCTCCCTCCTGCCTTCCATCAGAAGTGGGCATTTGTCATGTTTGTGTGTTAAATCTTGTTTTAATATTTAGAACTTTGTTTGAAATTGAACTGGCTAAAAATTGGAACATTTTTATCAATTCAGAATCGACCTATATGTGTACATAACCAAAAAAAGTAAACAGTGTCTCTTATGAGTAAATACATGTAAGTTTAGACGATGATACATTGACCAATTGACATTTCTTTATCTATAAGGCTGATAAGATAAACAGATTTGTTGCTTCAATTGAGAAGTGCGCTACAGTTTTATGGGGTAAGATTTATGTACATATTTCTTTCAATTTTCTTTTTTCTGTACAAAATTAACCTTGATAACATAGCATCTTTTTCTTTTAATTTTCAGTTATAAAAAATATAAGTAAGATTGAAACCCTAACTGACATAATGGACCCCAGATATTGTGCCCAGGATATCATTAGATGTGACGTCTGCAAAGTTAGAGTTGTACAAATGTACTGTAACTTGTGTCCCATTAACCTGTGTAAAGGATGTGTTGGGGAACATATTTCTGATGTCTCGAAGAAGCATGATGTGGTGCCTTATGATTTAAAAAGATCCAAGCTTGTGTACCATCAGTGTCAAACCCATTCTGAAGAGAACTGTGAAATGCATTGTGAAGATTGCAACATTCAAGTGTGTCCAAAATGTGTCATTTCTGGGGAACATAAGCGACACCATTTTAGAGTCTACAAGACTTAATGAACTATAAGAAAGAAAGCATTGAAAAGGAAAGAAAAAGACTGAAAGAAACTGTTTACTCAAAAGTTGAAAAAATTGTTATCGACATAGAAACCCAGCTAGGCGAAATTGACAGAAAATACGAGAAACTGACATCAGAGGTCACAAAACATGGACAAGAATGGCACAGAGAAATTAACAAAGTTATAGAGAAAAACAAGGAAGAAATCAACAAGATGAGAAAACGACACAGAGATGCCCTTAATCAACATCTACATAATATAAAAACTTGTTGATGAAATCAAAGAGTCTATATCAGAAACTGAAGACATATTAAAATTCAAAGAAGTAACCAGATCACTATCTTATGAGATAAAATCAGAAAAATTCAGCAAACTACCATCCAAACTGATCATTAAGTTTCCTGTGTTTACTGGAAATAATAATCAAGATCAATGTTCTCAACTGTTTGGTTCAATATCACCATTATCCATTACAACAGAAGAACATGGCTACACAATGAAGACACCAGAAGCTGTATCCTGTCCTCCAGTCAAACCACTGCTTGATGAACCAGAGCTCATCACCACCATAGACACTGGCTATACTGTACTAATGCCACTATACAGAGTTACCTGTCTCAGTGATGATGAAATCTGGACACGTGGAGATGACAAATTCTTAAAACTCTTCAACCTCGGGGGCAAACTACTGAACTCAATAAAAACCAAATCAGGAGAGACGCCATATGACATAGCTGTGACCAGGAGTAGACATCTAGTTTATACTGACCCTAATACAAGAACTGTAAACATAGTGAAGAATAAACAGATACAGGAAGTGATCAGACTACAGGGGTGAAAACCTTACTTTGTCTGTAGAACCTCCTCTGGTGACCTCCTGGTTACCATGAACAGTGATGACGGAGAACAATCAAAAGTTGTTCGTTACTCTGGCTCCACAGAAAAACAAACCATTCAGTTTGATAGTGATGGTAAACCTCTGTATTCATCTAGTGAATTAAGCATGATTAAATACATCAATGAGAACAGGAACCTGGATATCTGTGTGGCTGACTATGGAGCCCGTGCAGTAGTGGTGGTTAATCAGGCAGGAAAACTCCCATTGAATATACACTGGTCATCCCTTTACTACTAAGGGATCATTTGATCCACTTGGTATCACAACAGACAGCCAGAGTCAGATCCTTACAGTAGAGTAGAACAACAACTGTATCCATATCCTAGATCAGGACGGACAGTTCCTCCATTACATCGATAACTGTGATCTACAGGGTCCATTGGGTTTATGTGTAGAACCAAGACAACCTCTTTGTGGCTGAGTGTGACAGTGGAAAAGTGAAGAAAATTAAATATATATAGACAGAGTATTTAATACAACTTACAAGAGGTGTATAAGAGAAGATTTTTCGACAGAGGAATTAACACCAACAATTGAATCATGTCGATTGTGTATTTCAAAAAGTATATCATCTCAAACTAGTCTAAATCTGTAATCAGCAGTGTGTAAATAGTGGACAAATACTTGTCAGGCTTTGTGTACATAATCTTCATATCTGTTTATAGCCTTATTCAAAATATATATCATTTTATTTTTCTTTCCTCTATATATAATTTATATTATATTTAACATGATTTAACAAATATATTTTATGTGTTTGTGTCAATTTAAGATTTTACAGCATAAGATACCTAATGAAACGATATACAATGGACTCTCAATATCCGGACCCCAGATATTCAGATGCTTCAGATCTGGACGATTTTTCATTGGGACGAAATATTTAAATATATTATTGTCTTGTTTAACTGGTGATTCAGGTATCCGGACGCTTCACATATCCGGAAAAATTGACTAGGAACCAAAGCGTCCGGAAAATGAGGCTCCACTGAATTAATTCCTGTATTTAAAGCCATGAAAAAAATCTAATTAGAACTACACATTTTTCAGTTATTGCTTAACCAAGGATTTTCATGGTCAATTGTTTTTTTACAGACATCACACAGAACCTAATATACACTATTTTCTACTTTGGACCATCATAATTATTATTTGTATTTTGTCTTAACTTTGTGTGTGTTAAACGTGAAGCTGCTTTGGCAAACTCAAACAGAGTCTGGAGATTGTTGACTGCGGGTGGCATATATGTCTCCTTCACCGGGGAACCCTAGATATTCCTACTGGAGGGAGACACCTACACAAACAACAGAATACATGCATAATTTCTTGATAAAAAAAACACTTGTAGTACATTATCATAGACTAGTGTTAATTGTAATGGGGACCATTACATATGTTCCCCAAACGCCCCACACCTCCCTTTTTGTGCGTAATTCCTTTAAGACTTTAAAATATGCATTAGTATTAAAATGACTTCATAAAAATTATTAAAGCTACAGTGATATCAAATATATGTCATTTAACCATTGCACAGCAACACGTTCATTCACATGCAACATTCACATGCAAGGTGAACATGGCATGTTGTCTTAATCATTAACATATTTTAATCTTAGAATCAATAAAAGAAATCATAAAAATATACATATTATCGTTTTTATAATATATTGGTCATTTTCTTTTCGCTCACGCACTGCAGCATGCATGTCCTTGTTTTAAATTTTATAGTAGAAAAATTGGGAATTTTTTTTCCCTTTCATTTCAAATTTCCCCCTTTTTTTTAGAACTCAGAAAGTTGTAGGCAATTAAAGTTTCATCCAATCAGATTGCAGCAACCTGCCGCCATATTTCATGATTGCTTTTATGTATCATACTGTAGACCTTTAAGTGTTACATTTTTAAAATTGTAAAGAATTATAAAAAAAAACAAAAAAGATTTGAACTTTGTTTCAGTCAATAAGAGCGAAGTGCACGTGCACGCACGTGAGATCTTGCTTTTTTGACCATGTCTATGCTACCAATATATCCTCACATAATGAATTTTAAAACATTTCATTAAATAAATAGAAAAGTTACGGATATATTTATATTGGTCATTTTGTGTGTTGCACGTGCGCGCTCTTGCAAGCACGTGCCCCAAAAAATGCCCTTTCTTTTGCAAATCTACAAATATCCCTACTATCCCAAAAAGGGTTTCACCTAAGTAAGATGTGTTGTTTTCAAGTCACCCATGGACAAAATTTTCCCAGGAAAAAAAATAATATTAATAGTAAGAAACAGAGTAAAACAAAAGTTCCCCAACTTCCTTTGGGTAACATAATTAAAAAATCAACTTAAAGATTGTTATCATTATCACTCCAAAATTTGATCTCCAATATTTTGGGGTTTACTGTAAACCAAAAAATCGCGTCATTTTTTTTTTTTGCGATTCGTCAGTTTGCAATCTATCTGCGACAAGAAATTTTGCGACAGAAAACATTTTCACAAATACTTATCAAAATCATTGGTTGTGGCGATTAAAATTGCGAATAAAAGAGAGGCGGAACTCCCCTTTTCTCCACATAAAAAAGTTGGTTTTCGACATTTATATTTAAAATATTCATTTTCATCTGGTAAGGACTTTAATTATTTATATTTGCGGATCATGAGAACTACTCATTGACAATCATAAAGTACCGGATATGGGAATAGCCGATAGCTTATAAAAGCTGAGCTATAAATACATATTTAATAATTTTAGTATGTGTCTTGTGGATCTAAATTACTACCAAATGTTCTGTATCCAGGAGAGCGGGGCGGGGGGTATGAAGCTGGTCCAAACAAATCATCCAGATTCTGACACTTTTGAAATATATAAATTTTTCTTGTAGTATATTCATAAATCACAAATGTCATCATCGTCATTTTAATGTGATTTTTCTGTGCATAAGAATTTCGTTTTTATATGGCTGAATAATTTCTAAGGTTTCTTGATTGGCGGAGATCCAACGTAATGATTATAGAATTCATATTAATTGTTATCCTAAAAGAACTTTTATTAAAATAAAT
>NW_026927743.1:0-32108 GCF_032062105.1 Saccostrea cuccullata
TGTTCAAAATTTTAAGACCTTTAAGATGAGATCAAGAAAAAGGGGCTGGGCACTCGAATTAGGGGCCAAGAGGGGCCAAAAGTCTTTTTTCAATAACTCTTTATCAGTTAATATTTTGTAATACATTACTGAAGCAAAGATGTTTATCTCATATATCTCCAACTATATATTATGATTTTTATGTCGTATGGTACATAATCAGGGGCCACAAGGGGCCAGAATGCAAAATCTTTGATGCTTTATATCTCGAAAAGGAGAAATATTTTGATAAGCAATATTGAACAAAAGATGTTCAAAATCATGTTCTGAACAATATGCAACCTTTCATTTTTTGCTAAGCATCCCCATTAAGGAGTTGAAGGGTTGGTCCCTAAATATTTCTTTTGCTAATAGCTGAAAAACGAAAAAGAATTTCTGAATAGTTGTTGAACACAAAATGTTCAAAATCGTAAGAGCTTTAAGATGAGATCAAGAAAAAGGGGCTGGGCACTCGAATTAGGGGCCAAGAGGGGCCAAAAGTCTTCAATCGATAACTCTTTATCAGTTAATATTTTGTAATACATTACTGAAGCAAAGATGTTTATCTCATATATCTCCAACTATATATTATGATTTTTATGTCGTATGGTTCATAATAAGGGGCCACAAGGGGCCAGAATGCAAAATCTTTGATGCTTTATATCTTGAAAAGGAGAAATATTTTGATAAGCAATATTGAACAAAAGATGTTCAAAATCATGTTCTGAACAATATGCAACCTTTCATTTTTTGCTAAGCATCCCCATTAAGGAGTTGAAGGGTTGGCCCCTAAATATTTCTTTTGCTAATAGCTGAAAAACGAAAACGAATTTCTGAATAGTTGTTGAACACAAAATGTTCAAAATCGTAAGAGCTTTAAGATGAGATCAAGAAAAAGGGGCTGGGCACTCGAATTAGGGGCCAAGAGGGGCCAAAAGTCTTCAATCGAAAACTCTTTATCAGTTAATATTTTGTAATACATTACTGAACAAAAAATGTTAAGCATAACAATCTTCAACTATATATTATGATTTTTATGTCGTATGATACATAATTAGGGGCCACAAGGGGCCAGAATGCAAAATCTTTGATGCTTTATATCTCGAAAGGGAGAAATATTTTGATAAGCAGTATTGAACAAAAAATGTTCAAAATAATGTTCTGAACAATATGCAACCTTTCAATTTTTGCTAAACGTCCCCATTAGGGAGTTGAAAGGTTGGCCCCTAAATATTTCTTTTGCTAATAGCTCAAAAACGAAAAAGAATCTTTGAACATTAGTTGAACACAAAATGTTCAAAATCTTAAGTTCTTTAAGATGAGATCCCGAAAAAGGGGCTGGGCACTTAAATTAAGGGCCAAGAGGGGCCAAAAGTTTTCAATCGATAATTCTTTATCAGTTAATATTTTGTAATAAATTACTGAAGCAAAGATACATGTATTTATCTCAACCGTCTACAGCTATATATTTTGATTTTTATGTCGTATGGTACATAATTAGGGGCCACAAGGGGCCAGAATGCTAAATCTTTGATGCTTTATATTTCGAAAGAGAGAAATATTTTGATAAGCAATATTGAACAAAAGTTGTTCAAAATAATGTTCTAAACAATATGCAACCTTTCATTTTTTCACAAAACGTCCCCATTAAGGAGTTGAAGGGTTGGCCCCTAAATATTTCTTTTTCTAATAAATCAAAAACAAAAAAGAATTTCTGAACAAAAAGTGATCAAAATCGTAAGAGCTTTAAGATGAGATCCCGAAAAAGGGGCTGGGCACTCGAATTAGGGGCCAAGAGGGGCCAAAAGTCTTCAATCGATAACTTTTTATCACTTTATATTTTGTAATACATTGCTGAAGCAAAGATGTTTATCTCAACCATTTACAACTATATAGTATGATTTTTATGTCGTATGGTACATAATTAGGGGCCACAAGGGGCCAGAATGCAAAATTATTGATGCTTTATATCTTGAAAATGAGAAATATTTTGATAAGCAATATTGAACAAAAGATGTTCAAAATAATAAATATTTCTTTTGCTAATAGCTCAAAAACGAAGAAGAATTTCTGAATAGTTCTTGAACAAAAATGTTCAAAATCTTAAGAGCTTTACATGTAAGATGATCTGAATAAAAAGGGCCGATTCCTAAAATTAGGGGCCGTTAGGGGCTAAATGCCGACTTTTATTAGTCTTTAATGTTCAATGTCTTTTTACAGATTGTGGTAAATCATTATTTTAGAATGGAAATCACAATCAAAATCTTATCTCATCTCAGCAAAAATTGGACGGAAGACCCACTCGTTGCTCGCAACGAGATCGTATCTAGTTATTATTCTTTTTTTTCTGCACAAATTTTGTGCCGACGATTCCTCGGAGATTTTTCGATCGATTTGTTTCAATTTTTCAGGGTTGGTGCATAATTATCTGAAGTTAATTCCGGCCGTAGGATTTTTAAAAAATCACTTCCGGTCTAGAGTTATCGCCCTTTTCTTAAAATTCAGATGACCTCCGTGTCTGTGACAGAACTCAATAACGGCTCAAGCTAGAGCGCTGAAATTTTCAGTGATAATAGAGGACATGTTGCCATGTTGCACCTGGGTCAGGAAATTTTCCGGAAGTTTCTAGTATGGAAGCTCGGTAGGGGTCAAAATTTAGGACACGAATCATGACTGATTTTTTAAGACATTTTGCTTCATATCTTTTAAAGTATCATTGTTTTGTTAAAACATACTGAACATCATTTGTGCAAAACATCAAGATCTTTCATATTATACCAAGAAAAAAGCGCTGACTCAGCACATTAAGGGCAAAAAGGGGCCAAAAGTCTTTAATCGATAAATCTTTAACAATCAATATTTTGGTATATATTACTGAACAAAAAATGTTGATCTTAACAATCTACAACCATATATTATGATATTCATATCATATGGTACATAATTCGGGGCCACAAGGGGCCAGAATGCTAAATCTTTGATGCTTTATATCTCGAAAGAGAGAAATATTTTGATAAGCAATATTGAACGAAATATGTTCAAAATAATGTTCTAAACAATATGCCTCTTTTCATTTTTTGCTAAACGTCCCCATTAAGGAGTTGAAGGGATGGCCCCTAAAAATTTCTTTTGCTTATAGCTCAAAAACGAATAAGAATTTCTGAACAATTATTGAACACAAAATGTTCAAAATCTTAAGACCTTCAAGATGAGATCCCGAAATAGGGGCTGGGCACTCGAATTAGGGGCCAAGAGGGGCCAAAAGTCTTTTTTCAATAACTCTTTATCAGTTAATATTTTGTAATACATTACTGAAGCAAAGATGTTTATCTCAACCATATCCAACTTTATATTATGATTTTCATGTCGTATGGTACATAATTAGGGGCCAAAAGGGGCCAAAATGCTAAATATTTAATGCTTTATATCTCGAAAGGGAGAAATATTTTGATAAGCAATATTGAACAAAAGATGTTCAAAATCATGTTCTGAACAATATGCAACCTTTTATTTTTTGCTAAACGTTCCCATTAAGGAGTTGAAGGGTTGGCCCCTAAATATTTCTTTTGCTAATAGCTCAAAAACGAAAAAGAATTTCTGAACAGTTGTTGAACACAAAATGTTCAAAATCTTAAGATCTTTAAGATAAGATCCCGAAAAAGGGGCTGGGCACTCGAATTAGGGGCCAAGAGGGGCCAAAAGTCTTCAATCGATAACTCTTTATCAGTCAATATTTTGTAATACATTACTGAAGCAAAGATGTTTATCGAAACCATCTTCAACTATATATTATAGTTTTTATGTCGTATGGTACATAATTAGGGGTCACAAGGGGCCAAAATGCTAAATCTTTGACGCTTAATATCTCGAAAGGAAGAAATATTTTGATAAGCAATATTGTAAAAAAGATGTTCAAGATAATGTTCTGAACAATATGCAACCTTTCATTTTTTGCTACACGTCCCCATTAAGGAGTTAAAGGGTTGGCCCCTAAATATTTCTTTTGCTAATAGCTCAAAAACGAAAAAAACATCTCTGAATAGCTGCTGAACAAAAAATGTTCAAAATCTTAAGAGCTTTATGATGAAATGAATGAAAAGGGCCGATTCCTAAAATAAGGGGCCGTTAGGGGCAAAAGGCCGATTTTTTAAGTCTTTAATGTTCAATGAATTTTACAGATTTTAGTAAATCATTATTTGAGAATGAAAATCGCAATCAAAATCTTATCTCATCTCATCAAGAATTGGACGGAAGACCCACTCGTTGCTCGCAACGAGATCGTATCTAGTTCTTTTTATTATTTTTTTTCCAAAATTTTGTGCACGCGATTTCTCAGACTACTGGATGGAATTACATGAAATTTTCAGAAAAGATGTGTTGTGACATGAACTTGATTTATCTGAGCGTTTTTTTGAAAATTCTCTTTTGGTGCCAAGTTATGGGACATTTCCTGATTTTAAAATGACATTTTGTCCGCGATAAATCTCAAGAACGGTAAAAGATATCAATGTAAAACTTTCAGGGTTATAGATCGTGATATTCCCCTTCCAGGACGCGACCTTTCGTTCGTCGTCAGTACTTCCGGTCGTTACGACAAGGGAATTAAAAAAATCGTATTTTCTAACTTTTTTGTTTTTCAATATTTTTCATTTATTTTTGGAATGTTAATAGAGACTCTTTTATCGATGCTTACCATATAATTTGTTTGAATATTAATAAATTTAAACTCTAGATATTAACATTTGAAAATCTGAAGCGGGCCCAAGATGGCGGCTGTCTCTGTCAACTCCGCCATTTCGCGAGTAGGGGGTTAAAGAGGCAGCTGAGCGTTTGCTTAAATGAAAGTTACATAAGGATGAATGGAATGTAAATGAGTACGTTGATTGTCACGTAGTAATTACGTTACAATTCTGTGTCAAACTAAAGATATATTCCAGGGTCTTCTCAAACGTCTTCTATAATTAGTTTTGGCTGGTTATCAAAGAAGAAAAAGAATAGACTAAATGTAGAAATGAAATATATATCTACTATCTTTGAACCACGGAAAACAGATCATAAATCTTCGTTTGAGAAAAAGTTTTTCAAGAAACAATACCATTCTATATAGTAAGTATAAAACGTAAACATTGTTACCCTTACACACTTGTGTCATATTAAACTTATAGAAAAGACCAAAATAAGAAAAGTATTTTAAAAAAGATCGTTTAATGTACTAGTGATTTGAATTAACATTCTTTTCTCAAAGATCGATACTATTCAAGTTATTAAACATAAACGGTATAATGATTCTTGACCGTCGTAGGGTGAAACGTGTTTTCGTCAAACCATTTCAACCTTTTCATGAAAGTGTAACTAATAGGGATAGTTCACTCTGGGAATAAACGGGAAATTCAAAAGAGGGTTTTAAATTATAGCAATTGCATTGCTTTAGTTTAACTTACCTATTTACGATATAGAATGTATAGAATGCAAAATATAATTTCTAAACCTCGAATTTTAGAATTTAGGAACGTTCTTCTTTTCAATTTCACTGTAATAACGGTGTTAATATCACACCCATTTAATGGAACATTCCAAAGAAAAGGCGCGAAGACTTACTCGTGGCGTTTGGCGCAAAATTAGGAATAATTGCCCACCTTTCATGATTCTTACACAGGTGTGCTATTGTAGAAGTTTATATACAGGAACATTAAGAGTAGTAGTCCCAATAGCGTAATTGTGTGTGCTAGAGATAGAAATAAAAAGTGAGTTGGTTTTTCCCTTCGATTGGGTTCAATCCCCATTGTCACAAAAAAATTTAATCCCCTTTTTAGCTTAATTTTAATTTTTTTCAAAATCGGACGGAAGACCTCTCGTTGCTCGCAACGAGATCGTTTTATTATTATTATTATTCTTTTTATTATTTTTTTTCCAAAATTTTGTGCACGCGATTTCTCAAAGACTACTGGATGGAATTACATGAAATTTTCAGAAAAGATGTGTCGTAACATGAACTTGATCTATCTGAGCGATTTTTTGAAAATTCGTATCTGGTGCCGAGTTACGGGACATTTCCTGATTTTAAAATGACATTTTGTCCACGATTAATTTCAGGAACGGTAAAAGATATCAAATGTGAAACTTTCAGGGATTATAGATCGTGATAATTACTATCCAGGACGCAACTTTCGTTCGTCGTCAATACTTCCTGTCGTTAGGATATGCGAATTGAAAAAAGGGTATTTTGAAAATTTTTTGTTTTACAATAGTTTTTATTTATTTTTGGAATATTAATAGAGACCTTTCTATTGATGCTTACTATATAAGTTGTTTGATTATTGGTTAATCCAAAGTCTAGATATTAATATTTGAAAATCTGAAGCGGGCCCAAAATGGCGGCTGTCTCTGTCAACTCCGCCATTTCGCGAGTAGGGGTTTATGGAGGCAGCTGAGCGTTTGATTAAACGATTCTGACATAAGGATACATGAAATGTAAAAAACTACTTCGACTCTCACGTAGTAGTGAAATGGTTGGAGGAGTTACGTCCCGTTACTTGTTTATATTATAATAGATAATCAATGTAAATATTGTAATTAATTGGTCAATTGACTAAAGAATTATACAAGTATTATTGATATATGATGTTTTGTTAGAAAATAATGATAGTGTTGCCAAAAGAAAGGCAGTCTGTTGTATTTTATCAATATGATATCTGATAACTAATGATCATTGATTAAGTTGAGGTACAAGGGGCAGTACAGCCAACTGGCTTGTGTCTTCACTTTGGTACAGAAACCAATTGGTTTATCGATCAAATCGGATTGTGCAAAGTTGCTGTAGTCAGTGACTAGTTAAAATGTAGCTGTGTAACGTTAGCTATAGATTTGTCATTAGGACAGAGAAGCTCTTACAAAGTTAAATCATACTGTGTAAGCATATTGTAGCCACTTGGCTAAAGTTATATAGGCAACTTGGTAAGCAGTAAGACACCAGACAGGTGTTAAAGGCTAAATCAAGAGGCACAAGGCAGGTAAATGTTGACTTATATAGTCAGTTGAATAGTGAGGCAATTATCATATGACACCAGGCAGGTGCCGGTATTAACTGGAGATATATAATTATACAAAGCACTTAGGTCATTTGATTTAAAGACACCAGGCAGGTGTCATATTTTTATCTGTATATATTGCATTCAATCATATCCCCAGTAAAACTCGGTAATCCGAGCACGGACCTACTGACCGCTCAGGTCCCACACGTTACAGTAGTACGTTGCAATTGAGTGTCAATCTTAAAACGTAATTTCCGTTTCACTGCTTTAGTGTAACTGGGCTAGATACGATATGCAATGTGTATAATGTGTTACATATACTTTTTTAACGTCGAAATAAAATGAAGGCGCTAAGAATGTTTTATTTTTGAAATTTAATTGAAGCTATAATACATATTTAATAGATAATTCAAAAGAAAAGGCGCGAATATTTAATGGTTGGCGCGAAATTATGGGGATCTTTTATATAATTCTTAGACAGTAACTGTTGCAAAAGTATACACAAGTATATTTAGAGCAGTACTCCCAATAGCTTAATGGTTTGTGCGTTGGGGATAAAAAAGTATTTTTTAAAAAAGCGCATTGTGTGCGACATGGAACATCTTATCATTGTGACCAAATTTTGAATCTCTTTTCAGCTCGATTTTAGTGGGTTTTTTTTAAAGCGGACGGAAGACCTCTCGTTGCTCGCAACGAAAGTTATGGAAAAGTTATTATTATTATTAAAATTATTTTTTTTTTCCAAAATTTTGTGCACGCGATTTCAAGATCAAACTGGATCAAATTGTTGAAATTTCCAGAAAGATTTGTCTAACATGAATTACATATCTTAGATTTTTTGAAAATTCTTATCTGGTGCCAAGTTATGGACATTTAATTTTTTTAAAATGACATTTTGTCTGTGGTTAATCTCAAAAGGTAAAAGATATCAATGTGAAACTTTTGTTATAGATGATAGATACTATCCAGGACAATACCTTTGTGAAATATGTCAATACTTCCTGTCGTTAGGAGATGCGAAGTTTGGCCAAAAAAGGTATTTTCTAACTTTTTTGTTTTAAAAGTTTTTATTTATTTTTGGAAGGTTAATAGAGTCCTTTTATTGATGCTTACTATATAAGTTGTTTGATATTGGAATACACATGTGATATTAATATTTGAAAATCATAGCTCCACTAAATCAAAAGTTATGGACAACTCCGCCATTTAGTAAGTTTTTGGAGGCAGCAGACGTTTGATTAAAGATTCTGACATAAGGATACATGAAATGTAAAAAACTACTTCGACTCTAGACGTAGTAGTGAGATTTAATGTCCCCTCGCTTTCGCGAAAGCGGGGTACAAAAAAAGCACATTTACGTTGGCGACATGGGTTCAATCCTCCTTGTGACCAAAATTTTGAATCTCTTTTCAGCTCGATTTTACGTGGGTTTCTTTTCCTAAAACGGCGGTTTTACCTCGTGCGTTGCGCAAAAGATGTATCATAGTTATTTTGTAAGTTTTTATTATTTTTTTTGAAACACGCGTATTTCGTTTATATTTTAATTTTTAATCCACTGGATAAAAGGAATGAAGCGCATTTAAAAAAAATTTTCAGAAAAGATCGCTTGTAAACAAACATGACCTTGATCTATCGAGCATTTTTAGCGAAAATTTTTTGTGCCAAGTTACGGGACATTTCCTGATTTTAAAATGACATTTTGTCTGTGGTTAAGATTTTTTTTCATTTTCAAATAATCAAAAAGAAATATTTTTACAAATTAAATATTTTTCGTGAAGCTTACTAAATGTTTCGTCGGCGAATGTACATGAATTTTTTGGGTCAATTTTGTTTAGGATATGCGAATTGAAAAAAGCTTACTTTTAATTAATTTTTGTTTTTCAATATTCGCAATTTATTTTTCGAATGTTAGATACATAAAATTTTTACTGAATATATACTTTATAAGTTGTTTGAATATTGGGTAATTTGAACGTCTGGATATTAATATTTGAAATCAATTCAATCAAATTTTAAGATGGCGGCTGTCTCTGTCAACTCCGCCATTTCGAAAAAAAATGTTTTTTATGGGGGCAGAATTAGCGTTAAATGATTAAACCATATCTACAAAGGATACATAAATATGAAAAACTACATGTATTTACGCAGTAATGCAATTCAGTGTTTTTTTTCAAACTTAATTTGATATAATACTGCTTTAGTGTAACTTCTTTGAACTAAATCAATATAATGTGTATAATGTGTTGGAAATAACTTTCTTAAATACGTTGAAATATTTTAAAGGCGATAAGCACGCGTTTATTTATTTACTTTAAGATTGAAACTATCAACCTTTTTAATAGATCGTTCCAACAAAAGGCGCAAATATTTACTCGTGGCGTTTGGTGCGAAAATATGTAATAGTGATCCGCCTTTTATAATTCTTTTGAAGGTATATTTTGCAAAAGTACTACACGTATATTAAGAGCAGTGTTCCCAATAGCTTAATGGTTTGCGCATTGGGGATAAAGAAAAAAAAGCGCATTCACTTTGGCGACCTGGGTTCAATTCCTCCTTGTGACAAAAATTTCAAAACACTTTTCAGTGCAAGATAAAAATCAAATTTTTTTTCCTAATGAAGTTAAAGAGATCTTTTCATTGCTTGCAACAAAAAATCTATGTTAAGGAATTAATTACTGAAGATTTTGTTGTTGATTTGTATTTTTTTTTTTAAGGATTGAAAATCTTCAAAATTGGAAGACCTTAAAGTTAGATCATCTATTGTTTCTTCTTATTATTATTATTCTTATTATTTTTTTGACTTTCTAATTTTGTGCACGCGATTTCTCAAAGACTACTGGATAGAATTACATCAAATTTTCACAAACGATGTGTCCTAACATGAACTTGATCTATCTGAGCGATTTTTTGGAAATTCCCTTTTGGTGCCAAGTTACGGGGCATTTTCTGATTCTAAAATGACATTTTGTCCACGATTAATCTCAAGAACGGTTAAAGATATCGATGTGAAACTTCCAGGGATTATAGATCATTGATATTCACTTTCCAGGACGCACCTCTCGTTCAATCGTCAATACTTCCGGTGGTTAGAAACCGAATTTAAAAAAAATGTATTTTCTAAGTTTTTTTGTTTTTCAATATTTTTCATATCTTTTTGGAATACTAATAGAGACACTTCTGAAAAATCTAAATATATAATTTGTTTAAATATTGGTAAATCACAACTCTAGATATAAACATTTAAAAATTTGAAGCGGGTCCAAGATGGCGTCTGCCTCTGTCAACTCCGCCATTTCGCGAGTAGGGGTTTATGGATATATAAGGCAAAGCACTGAGGTCGTTTGATTAAACCATTCTGACATAAGGATACATGAAATGTAAAAAAAACTACTTGGACTTTCACGTAGTGGTACGTTGTAATTACGTGTCAATCTTATAACTTAATTTCCGTTTCACTGCTTTAGTTTAACTGGGCTAGATACGATATGTAATGTGTACAATGTGTTAAATATACCTTCTTAACGTCGAAATAAAATAAAGGCGATAAGAACGTTTTATTTAATTAATTTCATTGAAGCTATCACACCTATTTAATAGATTAGTCCAAAGAAAAGGCGCGAATATTTACTCGTGGCGTTTGGCGCGAAATTATCAATAGTGGCCCGCCTTTTATAATTCTTAGACAGGTGTACTGTTGCAAATGTATACACAAGTATATTTAGAGCAGTGCTCCCAATAGCTTAATGGTTTGCGCGTTAATAGATCACGTAGTAATTACGTTACAATTCTGTGTCAAACTAAAGATTTATTCCAGGGTCTTCTCAAACGTCTTCTGTAACTGGTTTTGGTTGGTTCTCAAAGTAGAAAAAGAAAAGACTAAATGTGCAAATGAGAGATACCTATTATCATTTGTTTTGCAAGACGGAAAAACAGATCTTAAATCATAGTTATAAGTTATAGTTTTTCAAGAAACAATATCGATGCATGTATATAGTAAGTATAAAACGTATAACCACTGTTTTTCCCATGCACACTTGTGTGATATTAAACGAATAGAAAAGACAAAAATAAGAAAACCATATTAATAAGATCGTCTAATGGAGTTTATATTAACATTCTTTTCTCAAATATCTGAATCAAGTTATTGAACATAAATGGTATCTGATTCCTTGACTGTCGTAGAGCGAGGCATGTTTTTCGGCGAAACATTTCAACCTTTTTATGAAAGTAAACTAATCGGCATAGTTCACTTCTGAGACGGGAAATAAAAAAATTAAATTATAGTCATTTCACTGCTTTTGTGTTACTTTTCTAAAGAATGTGTACAATGTGTTAAATATATTTTCTAAACCTCGAAATGTAGGCTATGAGAACGTTCTTTTTTCTTAATTTCATTGAAGCTATCATACCTATTTAATAGATCAGTCCAAAGAAAAGGCGCGAAGATTTAACGTGGCGTTTGGCGCGAAATTATGAATAATGGCCCGTCTTTTATAATTCTTAGACAGGTGTACTGTAGCAAAAGTATACACAAGTACATTTAGAGCAGTACTCCCAATAATGGTTAGCGCGTTGGGGATAACAGGGGAAAAAAGCGGATTGGATTTTCACGCTGGCGACCTGGATTCAATTTGTGACCAAAATTTTTAATCACTTTTCAGCTCGACTTTACGATTTTTTTTCCAGAATCGGACGGAAGACCTCTCGTTGCTCGCAAAGAGATCGTTTCTAGTTAAGGTCTTATTATACGGAAGACCTTATTATTATTCTATTGTTTCTTATTATTATTATTATTATTATTCTTATTAGTGACTTTCTAATTTTGTGCATGCGATTTCTCGAAGACTACTGGATGGAATGACATGAATTTTTCAGAAAAGATGTGTCGTAACATGAACTTGATCTATCTGAGCGACTTTTTGGAAATTCCTTTTTGGTGCCAAGTTACGGGACATTTCCTGATTTAAAAATGACATTTTGTTATGGTTAATCTCAAGAACGGTAAAAGATATCAATTTGAAACTTTCAGGGATTATAGATCGTGATATATACTAACCAGGACGCGACCTTTCGTTCGTCGTCAATACTTCCTGTCGTTAGGATATTCGAATTGAAAAAAGCGTATTTTCTAACTTTTTTGATTTTCAATATTTGTATTTATTTTTGGAATGTTAATAGAGACCCTTTTGCTGATGTTTACTATATAAGTTGTTTGAATATTGGGTAATCTGAACTCTAGATATTAATATTTGAAAATCTGAAGCGGACCCAAGATGGCGGCTGTCTCTGTCAACTCCGCCATTTCGCGAGTAGGGGTTATGGGGGCAAGCGTTTGATTAAACCATTCTGACATAAGAATATATGAAATATGAAAAACTTCTTGGACTTTCACGTAGTAGTACGTTGCAATTCAGTGTCAATCTTTCACTGCTTTAGTGTAACTGGGCTGGGTACGATAGGTAATGTGTACAGTGTGTTAAATAAACTTTCTTAACGTTGAAATAAAATAAAGGCGATAAGAACGGTTTATTTATTTACTTTCATTGAAACTACAGTCTTCAAAACGAAAACTTTACTGAGAAATAAGCCAGTGGGGCTAGTGGATTTGACAGTATTACTAGCCCAAAGAAATTATTAAAAGCCAACGAAACTCTTTAAGTTAATATTTTGAAATGAAATTGCAGAATTTACTGTTGTATCATTCTATTCCATTTAAATTTTACTGAATTCCTTTCCTTTTGTATTTCTTCTCCTTAATTATTTTGTTTTTCCCCTCATTTGAATCATAAATCTTTGAGTTATCATTAATAAAGATTAAATTAATTTGAACAAACAAGTTTTTTTTTTTTAGCTTTTTGATATTGTACATGTTTTGTACATTAGCCCCTTTTCTGGTCATTAGACTTCTCTGCCAAAGAAGTGACTTTTTTTCATATTAAATTTTCAGATACATTGTTATAAATATAAATTTGATAACAGTTAAATAGTAAACTCATGTAATCCTTTACTCTTCAATTAAATGAGTAATTAACTAAATGGGATTTCTGCATGTATTTACCTATTTAAACGATCTAACAGAGGAAATTTGGATTAGAGAAAAAAAGACGTCGTTTTTTCGGAAAAATAAACTATTTGCTACGTGAATTAGATGAGGGAGTTTTCTGAAAAAGGACTACATTGCTTTGGTTTTATTTATTCAAAAGTAATCACTTTTGCTCGCAACGAGATCGTATCTAGTAGTTATTCTACTGTTTCTTATTTTTCTTTTTATTATTTTTTTTTCCAAATTTTGTGCACGCGATTTCTCAAAGACTACTGGATGGAATTACATGAAATTTTCAGAAAAGATGTGTCGTAACATGAACTTGATCTATCTGAGCGACTTTTTGAAAATTTTTATCTGTTGCCAAGTTATGGGACATTTCCTGATTTTAAAATGACATTTTGTCCGTGGTTAATCTCAAGAACGGTAAAAGATATCAAAGATAAACTTTCAGGGATTATAGATCGTGATAGATACTATCCAGGACGCGACCTTTCGTTCGTCGTCGGTACTTCCTGTCCTTAGGAGATGCAAATTGAAAAAAGCGTATTTTCTAAATTTTTTGTTTTTCAATATTTTTCATTTATTTTTGGAATGTTAATAGAGACCCTTCTATTGATGTTTACTATATAAGTTGTTTGAATATTGGGTAATCTGAACTCTAGATATTAATATTTGAAAATCTGAAGCGGGCCCAAGATGGCGACTGTCTCTGTCACCTCCGCCATTTCGCGAGTAGGGGTTTATGGAGGCAGCTGAGCGTTTGATTAAACCATTTTGACATAAGGATACATGAAATGTAAAAAACTACTTGGACTTTCACGTAGTAGTACGTTGCAATTCAGTGTCAATCTTAAAACTTAATTTCCATTTCACTGCTTTAGTGTTACTGGGCTAGATACGATATGTAATGTGTACAATGTGTTCAATATACTTTCTTAACGTCGAAATAAAATAAAGGCGATAAGAACGTTTTATTTATTTAATTTCATTGAAGCTATCACACCTATTTAATAGATCAGTCCAAAGAAAAGGCGCGAATATTTACTCGTGGCGTTTGGCGCGAAATTATGAATAGTGGCCCGCCTTTTATAATTCTTAGACAGGTGTACTGTTGAAAAGTATACATAAGTATATTTAGAGCAGTGGTAAAAGCTTAATGGTTCGCGCGATGTGGATAAAAGAGAAAAAAAAAGCGCATTCACGTTGGCGACCTGGGTTCAATCCTCCTTGTGACCAAAATTTTTAATCACTTTTCAGCTCAATTTTACGAGGTTTTTTTTCCTGAATCGGATGGAAGACCTCTCGTTGCTCGCAACGAGATCGTTTCTAGTTATTATTAAGGTCTTCCGTCTTCACGGAAGACCTTATAGTTATTGTACTGTTTCTTATTATTCTTTTTATTATTTTTTTGACTTTCTAATTTTGTGTGCGCGATTTCTCGAAGACTACTGGATGGAATTACATGAAATTTAGAGAGAAGATGTGTCGTAACATGAACTTGATCTATTGAGCGATTTTTTGAAAATATCTATCTGGTGCCAAGTTACAGGACATTTCCTGAAATTAAAATGACATTTTGTCCACGATTAAACTCAAAAACGGTCAAAGATATCAACATAAATCTTTCAGGGATTATAGATTGTGATATATACTATCCAGGACGCGACCTTTCTTTCGTCGTCGGTACTTCCTGTCGTTGGGAGAAACGAATTTAAAAAATCGTATTTTCTAACTTTTTTGTTTTTCAATATTTTTTATTTATTTTTGGAATGCTAATAGAGACCCTTCGATTGATGCTTACTATATAATTTGTTTCAATATTGATAAATCTAAACTCTAGATATTAACATTTAAAAATCTGAAGCGGGACCAAGATGGAGGCTGTCTCTGTCAACTCCGCCATTTCGCAAGTAGAGGTTTATGAAGGCAGCTGAGCGTTTGATTAAACCATTTTGACATAAGGATACATGAAATGTAAGAAACTACTTGGACTTTCACGTAGTAGTACGTTGTAATTACGTGTCAAACTTAAAAACTTAATTTCCGTTTCACTGCGTTAGTGTAACTAGGCTAGATACAATATGTAATGTGTACAAAGTGTTAAATATACGTTCTTAACGAAATAAAATAAAGGCGATAAGAACTTTTTATGTAATTACTTTCATTGAAGCTATCACACCTATTTAATAGATCAGTCCAAAGAAAAGGCGCGATTATTTACTCGTGGCGTTTGGCCCGATATTATGAATAGTGACCCACCTTTTATAATTCTTAGGCAGGTGTACTGTTGCAAAAGTATACATAAGTATATTTAGAGCAGTACTCCCTATAGCTTAATGGTTTGCGCATTGAGGATAAAAGCAAAAAAAATTGCATTGACGTTGGCGACCTGGGTTCAATCCTCCTTGTGACCAAAATTTTGAATCACTTTTCAGCTTTTCATTTTACGTGGGTTTTTTTCCTGAATCGGACGGAAGACCTCTCGTTGCTCGCAACGAGATCGTATCTAGTTATTATTCTTATTTTTTTGACTTTCTAATTTTGTGCACGCGATTTCTCGAAGACTACTGCAAGAAATTACATGAAATTTTCAGTAAAGATGTATCGTAACATGAACTTGATCTATCTGAGCGATTTTTTTGAAAACTCGGTTCCGGTGCCAAGTTACGGACAATTTTCTGAAATTAAAATGACATTTTGTCCACGACTAAACTCAAAAACGGTCAAAGATATCAATATGAAACTTTCAGGGATTATAGATCGTGATATATACTATCCAGGACGGGACTTTTTGTTAGTCGTCAGTACTTCCTGTCGTTAGGAGAAACGTATTGAAAAAATCGTATTTTCTAACTTTTTTGTTTTTCAATATTTTTTATTTATTTTTGGAATATTAATAGAGACCCTTCTATTGATGCTTACTATATAAGTTGTTTGAATATTGGTTAATCTGAACTCTAGATATTAATATTTGAAAATCTGAAGCGGGTCCAAGATGGCGTCTGCCTCTGTCAACTCCGCCATTTCGCGAGTAGGGGTTTATGGAGGCAGCTGAGCGTTTGATTAAACCATTCTGACATAAGTATACATGAAATGTAAAAAACTACTTGGACTTTCACGTAGTAGTACGTTGTAATTACGTGTCAATCTTAAAACTTAATTTCCGTTTCACTGCTTTAGTTTAACTGGGCTAGATACGATATGTAATGTGTACAATGTGTTAAATATACCTTCTTAACGTCGAAATAAAATAAAGGCGATAAGAACGTTTTATTTATTTAATTTCATTGAAGCTATCACACCTATTTAATAGATCAGTCCAAAGAAAAGGCGCGAATATTTACTCGTGGCGTTTGGCGCGAAATTATCAATAGTGGCCCGCCTTTTATAATTCTTAGACAGGTGTACTGTTGCAAATGTATACACAAGTATATTTAGAGCAGTGCTCCCAATAGCTTAATGGTTTGCGCGTTAATAGATCACGTAGTAATTACATTACAATTCTGTGTCAAACTAAAGATTTATTCCAGGGTCTTCTCAAACGTCTTCTGTAACTGGTTTTGGTTGGTTCTCAAAGTAGAAAAAGAAAAGACTAAATGTGCAAATGAGAGATACCTATTATCATTTGTTTTGCAAGACGGAAAAACAGATCTTAAATCATAGTTATAAGTTATAGTTTTTCAAGAAACAATATCGATGCATGTATATAGTAAGTATAAAACGTATAACCACTGTTTTTCCCATGCACACTTGTGTGATATTAAACGAATGAAAAGACAAAAATAAGAAAACCATTTTAATAAGATCGTCTAATGGAGTTTATATTAACATTCTTTTCTCAAAAATCTGATTCAAGTTATTGAACATAAATGGTATCTGATTCCTTGACTGTCGTAGAGCGAGGCATGTTTTTCGGCGAAACATTTCAACCTTTTTATGAAAGTGTAACTAATCGGCATAGTTCACTTCTGAGACGGGAAATAAAAAAAAATTAAATTATAGTTTCACTGCTTTTGTGTTACTTTTCTATAGAATGTGTACAATGTGTTAAAAATATTTTCTAAACCTCGAAATGTAGGCTATGAAAACGTTCTTTTTTCTTAATTTCATTGAAGCTATCACACCTATTTAATAGATCAGTCCAAAGAAAAGGCGCGAAGATTTAACGTGGCGTTTGGCGCGAAATTATGAATAATGGCCCGTCTTTTATAATTCTTAGACAGGTGTACTGTAGCAAAAGTATACACAAGTACATTGAGAGCAGTACTCCCAATAGCGTAATGGTTAGCGCGTTGGGGATAAAAGGGAGAAAAAGCGGATGGGATTTTCATGTTGCCGACCTGGATTCAATTTGTGACCAAATTTTTAATCATTTCTCAGCTCGACTTTACGAGTTTTTTTTCCAGAATCGGACGGAAGACCTCTCGTTGCTCGCAACGAGATCGTTTCTAGTTAATATTCTTTTTATTATTTTTTTTCCAAAATTTTGAGCACGCGATTTCTCGAAGACTACTGGATGGAATTACATGAAACTTTCAGAAAATATGTGTCGTAATATGAACTTGATCTATCTGAGCTATTTTTTGAAAATTCCTATCTGATACCAAGTTACGGGACATTTCATGTGTTAAATATACTTTCTTAACGTTGAAATAAAATAAAGGCGATTAGAACGTTTTATTTATTTAATTTCATTGAAGCTAAAAACCTATTTTATAGATCATTCCAAAGAAAAGGCGCGAATATTTACTCGTGGCGTTTGGCTCGAAATTATGAAAAGTGCCCCGCCTTTTCTGATTCGTAGGCAGGTGTACTGTTGCAAGAGTATACACAAGTAAACTTAGAGCAGTACTCCCAATGGTTTAATGGTTTGCGCGTTGTGGATAAGAGAGAAAAAAGCTCATTCACATTGGCGACCTGGGTTCAATCCTCCTTGTGACCAAAATTTTGAATCACTTTTCAGTTCGATTTTACAAGGGTTTTTTTTCGTGAATCGGACGGAAGACCTCTCGTTGCTCGCAACGAGATCGTATCTAGTTCTTTTTATTATTTTTTTTCCGAAATTTCGTGTGCGCGATTTCTCAAATACTACTGGGTGGATTTATATGAAAATTTCAGAAGAGATGTGCCGTAACATGAACTTGATCTATCTGAGCGATTTTTTGGAAATTCCCTTTTGGTGCTAAGGTACGGGCAATTTTCTGATTTTAAAATGACATTTTGTCCGCGGTTAATTTAAAAAAAATTGTATTTTCTAATTTTATTGTCATGCAACATTTTTCATTTCTTTTTGGAATGCTAATAGAGACCCTTCTCAAAAAGTTAAATATATAATTTGTTTAAACATTGGTAAATCTAAACTTTAGATATTAGCATTTGAAAATCTGAGGCGGGTCCAAAATGGCGGCTATCTATGTCAACTCCGACATTTCGCAATAGGGGTTTACGGAGGCAGTCGAGCGTTTGCTTGAATTAAAGTAAAATAAGGACAAATGAAATGTAAAGGAATACTTGGATTGTCACGTCATAGTTACGTTGCAATTCTGTGTCAAACTAACGTCTTCTAGTATTGGTTTTGGCTGGTTCTCAAACTTGAAAAAGAAAAGACTAAATGTGCAAATGAAATTCGATAGCTAATATCTTTGGATTTGCACTCGGAAAAACAGATCTTAAATCATAGTAATAGTTTTTCATGAAAGAATATCAATGAATATAGTAAGTATAAAACTTAACCACTGTTTTCCCATACACTTGTGTCATATCAAACTTAATTGAAGAGACAAAAATAAGAAAACCATTTTGTAAAAGATCGCTTAATGGCGTTTTTATTAACATTTTGTCTCAAAGATCTGATTCAAATTACTGAGAATAAATGTTATCCGATTCTTTGACCGTCGTAGGACGAGCCATGTTTTTCGGCGAAACATTTCAACCTTTTCATAAAAGTTTAACTAATTGGGATAGTCTACGTTGGAGATAAACAGGAAATTTAAAAAGGTTAAAAATTCATAGCCGTTTCAATGTTTTAGTGTTTGTTGTTAATATACTATATGGGATTTATAAAATGTGTTAAATATACTTTGTAAACCTCGAACTTTAGCTAAGAACGTTAACTTTTTTTTTAATTTCATTGAAGCTATCACACCTATTTAATAGAACATTCCAAATAAAAAGAGCGAAGATTAACTCGTGGCGTTTCGAAATTTTAAAAAGTGATCTGCTTTTCATAATTCTAAGGCACAAGAACTGTTGCAGAGGTATAAACAAGTAGATTTAAGGCAGAGGTCCCAATAGCATAATATTTACCGCGTTGGATTTTCATGGTGGCGACTTGGATTCAATCCCCCTTGTGTCCATTTTTTTTTTTACTTTTTCAGCTCGATTTTACGTTTTTTTTTCGGAATCGGACGGAAGACCTCTCGTTGCTCGCAATGAGATCGTTTCTAGTTATTATTCTTTTTATTATTTTTTTCCCAAAATTTTGTGCACGCGATTTCTCGAAGACTACTGGATGAAATTACATGAAATTTTCAGGAAAGATGTGTTGTAACATAAACTTGATCTATCTGAGCGATTTTTTGGAAACTCACTTCCGGTGCCAAGTTAAGGACAATTTTCTGAAATTAAAATGACATTTTGTCCACGGTTAAACTCAAAAACGGTAAAAGATATCAACATGAAACTTTCAGGGATTATAGATCGTGATAGATACTATCCAGGACGCGACGTTTTGTTCGTCGTCAATACTTCCTGTCGTAAGAAGATGCGAATCAAAAAAAATCGTATTTTCTAACTTTGTTGTTTTTCAATATTTTTTATCTATTTTTGGAATGTTAATAGAGACCCTTCTTTTGATGCTTACTATATAATTTGTTTGAATATTGATAAATCAAAACTCTAGATATTAACATTTGAAAATCTGAAGCGGGACCAAGATGGCGGCTGTCTCTGTCTTTTCGCAATTGGGGTTTACGAAGGCAGTGGGGCGTTTGTTTGAACGAAGGTAACATAAGGATAAATGAAATGTAAATGAATACGCTGATTGTCACGTAGTAATAACGTTACATTTCTGTGTCAAACTAAAGATTTATTCCAGGGTTTTCTCAAACGTCTTCTTGAATTGGTTTTGGTTTGTTTTCAAAGTAGAAAAAGAAAAGACAAAATGTGCAAATGAGAGATACCTATTATCATTTGTTTTGCATGACAGAAAAACAGATGTTAAATCAAGAGATACCTATTATCATTTGTTTTGCATGACAGAAAAACAGATCTTAAATCAAGAGATACCTATTATCATTTGTTTTGCATGACAGAAAAACAGATCTTAAATCATAGTTATAAGTTATAGTTTTTCAAGCAACAATATCGATGTGTATAGTAAGTATAAAATGTAATCACTGTTTTTCCCATCACACTTGTGTCATATTAAACTAATACAAGAGACAAAAATAAGAAAACCATTTTAATAAGATCGTCTAATGGAGTTTATATTAAAATTCTTTTCTCAAAGATCTGATTTAAGTTATTGTACATAAATGGTATCTGATTCCTTGACTGTCGTAATTCGAGACATGTTTTTAGGTGAATCATTTCAACCTTTTCATGAAAGCGTAACTAATCGGCATAGTTCATTTCTGAGACGGGAAATTAAAAAAAAAAGAAGTTCAAAATAATAGTCTTTCACTGCTTTTGTGTTAATTTTCTATAGAATGTGTTCATTGTGATAAATATACTTTCTAAACCTCGAAATGTAGGCTATGAGAACGTTCTTTTTTCTTAATTTCATTGAAGCTATCACACCTATTTAATAGATCATTTCAAAGAAAAGGCGCGAAGATTTAACGTGGCGTTTGGTGCGAAATTATGAATAGTGGCCCGCGTTTTATAATTCTTAGACAGATGTATTGTTGCATTAGGTATACACAAGTACATTTAGAGCAGTACTCCCAATAGCGTTATAGTTAGCACGTTGGGAATAAAAGGTGAAAAAGGGGTGTGATTTTAACGCTGGCGACCTGGATTCAATCCTCCTTGTGACCAAAATTTTTAATCACTTCTCAGCTCGACTTTACGAGTTCTTTTTTTCAGAATCGGACGAAAGACCTCTCGTTGCTCGCAACGAGATCGTTTCTAGTTATTTTTTTTTTTTACTTTCTAATTTTTTGCACGCGATTTCTCGAAGACTACTGGATGGAATCATATGGTTTTTTTTCAGAAAAAATGTGTCGTAACATGAACTTGATCTATCTGAGCGATTTTTTGAAAATTCCTATCTGGTGCCAAGTTACGGGACATTTCCTGATTTTAATATGACATTTTGTCCACGATTAAACTCAAAAACGGTAAAAGATATCAACATGAAACTTTCAGGGTTTATAGATCGTGATATATACTATCCAGGACGCGACCAGTTGTTCGTCGTCGGTACTTCCTGTCGTTAGGAGAAACGAATTTAAAAATTGTATTTTCTAACTTTTTTGTTTTTCGATATTTTTTATTTATTTTTGGAATGCTAATAGAGACCCTTCGATTGATGCTTACTATATAATTTGTTTCAATATTGATAAATCAAAACTCTAGATATTAACATTTAAAAATCTGAAGCGGGAACAAGATGAAGGCTGTCTCTGTCAACTCCGCCATTTCACGAGTAGAGGTCTATGGAGGCAGCTGAGCGTTTGATTAAACCATTCTGACATAAGGATACATGAAATGTAAAAAACTACTTGGACTTTCAGGTAGTAGTATGTTGCAATTCGGTGTCAAACTTAAAACTTAATTTCCGTTTCACTGCTTTAGTGTAACTAGGCTAGATACAATATGTAATGTGTACAATGTGTTAAATATACTTTCTTAACCTCGAAATAAAATAAAGGCGATAAGAACGTATTTAATTTCATTGAAGCTTTCACACCTATTTAATAGATCAGTCCATAGAAAATGTGCAATTATTTACTCGTGGCGTTTGGCGCGATATTATGAATAGTGGCCCACCTTTTATAATTCTTAGACAGGTGTACTGTTGCAAAAGTATACACAAGTATATTTAGAGCAGTACTCCAAATAGCTTAATGGTTTGCGCGTTGAGGATAAAAGCAAAAAAAAATGCATTCACGTTGGCCACCTGGGTTCAATCCTCCTTGTGACCAAAATTTTGAATCACTTTTCAGCTCGATTGTACGTGGGTTTTTTTTTTCCTGAATCGGACGGAAGACCTCTCGTTGCTCGCAACGAGATCGTATCGAGTTTTAATTATTATTGTTCATGGATATCTGTATATATTACTTTGAATTTTTTCTTTTCAGTTTTACTGTACAATGCCATTGAATACGTTTAAGTGCACTATTTATACACTGAATTGAAGACGGATTTTCCCGTCAATTCCCGATCATGTCGAGGAGCTCACGGATGGTGTGACCGGTCGACAGGGGATGCTCACTCCTCCATGGCACTCGAACCAACCTCTAATGTTTTGGAGGCCCGTTTTTGCTCTGCTCCTATTGTGTTTTGTTTTATGGACTTTGACATTGAATGCTGTTTGTTATCTCCATATCCTTCATTTAATCAAGTTTTAGTAAGAAATGTAACAGTTTGTGGACGTTAAAACTGAAATACGGAATGACAAAAGAGACTAAAACTGTTACAATATGTTCCCAATCTTAGATCTTGGGGCATAAAAGTACAAATATATTACGTTTTTTACGTTATAATTTACGTTTTTGTTAGAAATACTGGCAATGTAGTTCTCTTATTTGACCATTCATAATCTGTATCACCATGCTCACAAGCATTATGAAATATTGTGTAAACTCCTATTCAAGAAGATATTCGATGGATTTTTCTTCCTTTTTATCCTTAAAATCCTTCATCTTTAATCATACACAGAAAAATCTAACGCTTAGTTTTGTGTAGGAAACACGCATGTGTACGTTGGTAGAAGGGATTTATTAGCTTTAAAGAGGGGTTACAACCCAGATACCCCTTCCAATAAAAACTCGCCATATTAAATACGCTAACGTGATCTTGGTACTGTTTCTCACACAATGTGATGAGATTACATTCTTTTTTAAAATTCTATACATATTTTTACACGCAATTTCAAATATGTTAATCTTGACTATCATACTTATAAAAATGTATAATCTGTAAACTGACAACTTTTTCATAATCCAACATGTTTTTTTTTTCTATTGGTAAAAAAAATTCCTATAAGCATCTCATGTAAGTACATGTAGAAAAGTAAAAAACGAAACATGTGCCAATTTTTGATATGACGAGCACTTCTTTTTGTAGTTAATCATTTTTTATGCAACTACCCCCATTTTGTTAAGGTTTTGATGACACTAGCAAACGACAAAAGCCATTTTAAAGCTGCTTGATATTACCCGTATATATTTGCCTAACAAGAATATTCCTACTAAAACGAATGATTTTCCATTTAAATAAGGAGTAATTATTCTACGGGGTCATTTTTTTACAATGCACACAGAGAAAAACGAACTCAAGGCCCTTATTTATAAAAAGAAAAAAAATTGGTAATTTTCTACGTAGAATTTTGACCATGAGGTCAAATTCCTTCGCAGAAAAATGACCCCCGGTCAATATTCTACAGGGGTCACTTTTCGTCGTTACACCGGCTATAGATAATGCTCTTCTGGTCAATTAATTCCTTTAAATTTTGGGATTGGTATAAAATGGGAAAACATTTTTAAGAACCTTTTTTTGGAATATCCCTTCATGTCGAATAGACAAACATCTTATATAGCTAAATGATGCCTTCTTTTTTGTTGGCTTTTTTGTTTACTTGCAACAGTGAGGAGTTTAAACTATTAAAAAAACCAAAGATTTCTTAGAATATTTTAATAAATAGAGATAATTATAGTTAATTGATATTTTTAGGGACTGTATATTTAAATAAATGTAGTTTAGAGCAAAAAAAAAAAGTTGTTAAATAAGGAAAATATTTTTAATCCCTGGAAATAAACTACAGGTTTATGAGGTCAATGAGGAAAAATATCTACATGTAGGCCTATTTTAGTATCTAATGTTTAATTTGTATTCAAAATTTGCATGAGCACTATTTTTAAAAATCATTTCAGTTAGATATAAGAATTTTTAATTTAAAAAGCTATACGTTTTACAAGTACGTGTACCACGCTAAAAAAAAGAGTATTCCATACAACCTTAAAATAAAACCTAACAATGTATTAATGACCATTAAATAAAATTATGCTTCCATTTTTCTGTAATATAAATTATTCTGTGAACAATTATTGAGGAATTTATTAACGAATTAGTTTTTAATTTTTATTTGTAAACAAGATATCAAATGAGTTCATTTATCAAAAAAAAAATAAACAGAATTGAATACCGGGCACTGTTACTTTTTCCTTTTTTGTTCTGTTTATGTTTACCAGGCCGATTATTGTGTATAAAATGGTATCAAAACCTGCGGTTTCAATGACCTTTGGCCAGAAAATCAATGCATGTTTTTAGGGTACACATATCAATTTTACTCATCATTGAACATGCTGGTCAAAATTGCCCCTAATTTCAATCTATGTAATGCAAATAAAAAAAAATTGATTAATGATATGTGTTTAATGTTTTCTCAGGATTAATAAAATTTTGAACATAATCTGAGGGTTTCATTCTGGTGATTTGCAGATGTACTTTTACAAAAAATTAGTGTTATAGAGCTAGCGAAAATAACCATAATGAAATTGACTTGTCAGTAAAAATAATCATGACTAAAAAATAATACTTGGCAAAATTCACAAAGAATTTTTCAAAAGCCCGAATACTTAAGAAAATACCTTTAGAGTATCCTGATAGTATGGAAATCGGCCATACTCTCCAATGATCTATTTAAAGCTTAAATCTGGTAGAAAATAATTCAAGTTTAATTTTCTATATGAAAATTAAATATCAATCACAGAAAATAAAGAAATTGAATTATCAAAATATCAGATAATTGGGATTAGATATTCACGTTCAGTGTAATTCATTCATTATGATATATATTTGAAAACCTTCCTTCATAATTATTATTTCAATTTGTTTCTATGTGCGTACTGTTCATAAATGACCTTCGCACACATGTAATGATTCCTGTCATACTACTCAGAATCAATTTCAACTGCCTTTTATAGTTCCATTGTTTATTGGAAATCTCATTTCTAAGTTAGCTCTGCCCATTAAATCAATAAAACCTGCCCACTGGGATTGCTGGGAATGCTCTCTGGGACCACTGGGACCGCTCTTAAACCGCTCTGGGATAGATGTGAGACTGCTGCTTTAGCCAATTAGCTTTGAATTATACCAATTTTTTTTACCTTGAATGTTATTTTTGAATAGTTAGTATCCGGGCCGTTTTGGTTCACAGAGGTTTTCCTTGTGACAAAACCTTTGCTTTGGCACATTAATTTATTTTACCTTTTCTCGGTATCTGACCTAATTTTTGGAGATTTAACCTTGGCTAAAAGTTTTGAAAAGCTGGTGTTGGGGATTTATATTAATATTTCATATGTACATATCTCATGATTAGGCCTTAATCTGTGCACCATTACCTTGACCCTAGAGTTTGACCTATAATTTCACAAGAATAATCTTGGTCATGACTTAAGTATGGTTTGGACTTGGGCATTAATATTTCAAGGATATAATTAATGAGAGAATTACTTTCTTTGGATAACAACATCTTAATCTTTTGACATTCGAGTTTGAATTTCATTTGGGAACACATGGGCATTAGTGTTTTAAATAAAATGAGCTCCAAAAACTTTAATCTTCAACTATCCTTTTAGAGTCATTTTCATGAAAGTATAGTACATTTCGTTTTTATTTGGAATTTTGTTTTCTATAGTTAGTAATGTTAATTACTCTTTTTTGAGATCATTAAATTCTAAAGAATTACTTTAAAGAATCGTGATCATGTCTGCGTATTTTTAAAGATATACATAGAAGAAAGCGATTACATAGGAATATGTATGAAAAATATTTAAAAATATTCTTCTCCAGAACAACTGGGCCAGAAAAGACGAGATCATATAATAATTTGCAAAATATTTTAAATTTTGATGACATACGATACATGATGCATGATTTTCCACAAAAGTCATTGACATTTATTTGATATAAACTCAAATGTATTGTTGACTTCAAGCAATTATGTGACTTGTGATCAAACTTTCCGGATAACAATATATACAATTTTATAGCTGATTTTTAAAGTCTAAAACTTGGATTAGGTACAAGTTCTAAAAACTTTTCTGAACTAGTTCAATAATATTGACAAGCTTTATTGTGGTGATTTATTTAATTAAGCTCCATGTATTATATTTAGATTAGAAAGGCTCAATCAAACTAAAATCGTTTATTATCTGGATGATACAAACATCACTATCGCAAATGACCCATAAGGACAACATGTTAGAACATGAAAATAAGATAATTTTAACACTTCAGATAAAATAATTCATTCTTAAACGGATGTTTCTAAATGTATGTACATGTATCCTGACATCTTGAAAATTGAAAATAAAAAACAAGTGTGTTCATCTCATGTTACTGATCCATCTGATTTTTTTAAAAAATATTTTGAATCATAAAAAGTAGTATAGATGTAGGTTTTCATATTTTATTGATAATAGAATGTATTAGAGGTACTGTGAGCAATGAGCTCACTAAATGATACCCCCCCCCCTGCCTCCCATAATGTCCATGTGTTGCTATATATTGTTTTACGGTTATGTGTAAAGAGAAATAACTCGTCCTATCAAATGTTACCCAGAACTTCTATATGTGACGTCATACTAGGTCAACATATTATGGCAATGTCCATGTTTTGCTATGGGAAACTTAAAATACGTGTCGAATAAAAAAGTAAAATAGGAGGTGCACAATGGCAATATGTAATAAAGATTCTGTGAAAGTTTCATTAAATTTCACTCAGTAGTATAAGAGGAGTTGCGGATAAGCGATAAAGCGTAACAGACGGACGGACGTACAGACGGACGGAAATACCGATCACTAAATACCCTCCCACTTTTCAAGCGGGGGGTATAAATATAGAATGGTTTACGAAATTACGGTCTAGTGAATAGATTACACCAGGGCATCAAGGATAGATTGTAACGTGGGATAATTTGCATAACGGGCACGTGTCCTATCCTTGATGTCTCTGTAATAATCTACTAACTAGACTGTGATTTCTATGGCAGGTCAAACGTTGCAATATTTGATCTTTATACCCCCCGCTTGAAAAGCGGGAGGGTATAAAGTAATCGGTATGTCCGTCAATCCGTCTAGCTGTGTCCGTCAGTCTGTCTGTTACGCTTTGGGGTACCCATCTCTTATCCGCAACTCCTGTCATACCACTGAAGGAAATTTACTGAAACTTTCACAGAATCTTTATTACATATTGCCATTGTGCACCTCCTTTTTTACTTTTTTATCTGACATATATTTTGGATTTTCAAGAGCAAAACATGGACATTGCCATTACATTCATATGGAAGGCGGGGGATATCATTTAGTGAGCTCATTGCTCACAGTACCTATAGTTTCTATTTATATTATAAAATTTTTCCATTTGTACGTATTGTATAACTTTCCATTTGTATTCTATAATATTCCATTTGTATTGTATAATTTTTAATTTGCATTATATATTTACCATTTGCATTCAATTTTATAATTTTTCATTTGCATTGTATATTTTTCATTTATATTATAAAAGAAATCATTCGTATTAGGGTATACAGTAATCTTTTTTGTCCATCCGTCTCTCTGTCTGTACGTCCGTCCCTCTGTCTGTCTGTTACGCTTTGGGGTACCCATCTCTTATCCGCAATCCTCTCATACCACTGAATGACATGGAAAGTGTCATAATTTTTACATGGCATGTAGAATTATTTGGGGGGCTTGTTTAATTTAAGTATTAGTATCGTTTTTTAAGGTAGAGTGTGCTGTTATGATGTTGAACATTTGAAATATAGATATCCTAATTCCTTTTGTTTGTCTGATCATCTGATAAGCACATATTCAAACAATAGCAAAAATGTAGTGTGAAAGTAGAGTTGGAATTTATGAATCGTGTTTATATTGGACTGGCACAAGTGATAAACAAGGACAAATTGAGGATATTCTGCGTGAATCTACAAGAGAAGTATGTCCTCTAACTGAATATTGCTGGGGGATTGTGTGTATTTTATCCATTTTTGTATAAATTGCGATACAGATTGGAAAATACCCCTTCCTATGTTGGTAAGTTTCATTTCTCGTAAAATATTTTCTAAACGAGTAAAAATTAAACCTGCCCCCAGCACTTTCTATGTACTAGAGATCACGATGAATTGATCTATGTAACAAACTTTGCACAATATTTTTGCTTTGCACTTGTGCCGGAGCGATTTTTGTGCAACAATTAGGAATATCACAAATCTCCGTCACGTGATCAATACAGTCATGTGACATCACAAAATTGCTTTAAATAAAACCTGATTAAACTATTATCTCAAGTTGTCTGCAATTTTAAACAAGGATTACATATTAACTTTAAAATCTAGCTCAGAATAAAAATATATATTTTATATATTTTCAAGGCATTTAAAGCCTTCGGACGACCTTTGCATAACTGCTATTGTTTATTTTGGTTTGTTACGAAAAATTTCATTGGTTTAATTTAATCATATATCGGATTTGGTAATACCCGAAATGTTCCGTGAAGTTTAAACGTGTTATCCACGCTTATTGGCTGATAAAACTTACGTTGACGAGGAAATTTAAATGTCTCGGGGAAACCAAAACAGATCACATAGTGCAGAGACATCGGCCGTTATAATTGATAGCCAATGAGCGCGGCCCTTTACATTACTGGTCACCTGTCTGTATATCGAGGATCAGACAAGCAAGCAGTCTATGCTCAGACTGGATAACATGTGTAAACTTCCTGGACCATCTCGGGTATTTACAAATCCGATATATGATTAGATTAAACCAATGAAATCCTTTCTAACAAACCAAAATTAACAATCCCTCGGATACAATGCAAATGAAAAATTATACACTACAAATAGAAAATACAGAGAATACAAATAAAAATCATACAATACAAAAGATTTTTTTTTAAATACAAATGAAATATTATACAATGCAAATGGAAAATATGGAATAAAAATTATACATTACTAATGATTTTTTACAATATAAATGAAAATTATACAATGCAAATGGTAAATATATAATGCAAATGAAAAATTATACAATACAAATGGAAAATTATAGAATAAAAATTAAAAAAATTATACAATGCAAATAAAAATTATAGAATACAAATGAAAAATTATACAGTACAAATGGAAAATTATAGAATTCAAATAAATATTATTTTACAATGAAAATGGAAAATTTTACAATACAAATTGAAAAGATCGAATATTGCAACGTTTGACTTGCCATAGATTTCTATATATTTCCATTTCATTGTGAAATGAAATTGTAAATTCAAATTTTAAAAACGCTGTCTAAAAAATTTAAATTACACACGGCCTGCCACATAAAGTGTGTTAGTCTCCGCGGACAAACGTAAAACACAAAGACAGTCATACGAGATTTTCATGCATACATTTACATTTATGCATTCACATGCATATGAGACCTCCTTAGCTCCTTGGCGAAATTAACATTCCGGTAAAAATTTCAAGAAGTCAACTCTAATAACCTTCAAAGAGTTATCACAGAGAAATCAAATAGGATTGGAAATAAGATTTTTTTCCTGTATATTGAAATTAAAATGAATATACTCTTATGCACGTAAAAAAATCCTGAGCTAGATAATTAACAGAATGTAACTTCTAACGTCTTTTTTAGCCTTCCTGTGTATATGAAAAATTTTCAAAATGTACATCTTGATACGACTAACCGGTTAATCGGTTGGAACGTCTTGCTATTACACCCCTACTATTGTTATTGTTATTTAAATTCATGACGCGTGGTTCGGGTTTTATCTATTCAAAGGTTATAGGGTAGAACTGGTTTTAAATATAAATTGGCGGCAAACAGGAAATTGCTATAATCCGTTTAATTCTTTTGAAAATATGTCCTGTGAAAAATGTGTTTCCAGACGTTTCTCAAGGATTTTCATGATTTTCAAGAGAAAAGGGTGGCTAAGGGGGGGGGGGGGGTATTTAAAAAATATTTTATCACAGTTTACGGCAAAAATTAGAGCTCACTAGCGACCGATACGCTGGTTAAAAAAAAGTGTAATATCATCTACATTCATAAACCTTTGTTTGCCTTATATGGCTATTGTTATTAATGCGCCAATTTTCACTTCGAACACGTGGTTCAGGTCAATCTATAATGACAATGGAGTGCAAAATAAAAAAAGAATTCTTATGAACAAAATGCAAAGGTTAGAAACTATGAAAAATGTCACAGGCGATTTTAATTTGTTGTTAACTAGAAAAAATATATTTAATAAAATGTATGTAATACATAATAATATGTAGTTAGTGTCAAGTTCAGAAAATCAGCACTTCAAGGGTAAGAAAAACGAGCACTTCTCGTATGCAATTAAATGGACAAAACAATTTTTACATAACTGTACTCGTGGTCATGTGTTTTGGCCAGAGATGCCACCTGACAATTTTATTCACAAATAGTACAATAAAGGAATTTATCTAGCGTAAAATTCCTGTAGTATTCGTAGTAACCCATGGTGCAATTCTCATTCAGCTGATTGGTCAGTTAAAGTCACATTGGTGCCTCATTTGTTATTCGACTCCAAAAAAATTTAGTCCCGGTTCCCATGCAAAAACATTTGTCAAAAAAGAAATTTTAAATCATGATTGCAGAAATTGTATCATAGATAACACTAATAATTTGAATTTGAATGAATTCAAGAGACATCAATTGAAGTACATTTTTACAGAATGATATTATAAGGTGGTGAAAACTAAAACGCAACATAACTCTTCTGTTTACCATGTCTCCACGTACTAGTCACTTCCCAGCCACATTTCCGCGAATAATTAACCCTATCTCGCTGTAGTCTCGCGAACTCTCGCCAGAGCCACTGTCAGATCTACTTCGAACTCATCGGGTTTTATAGTTTGTAGAACACGGAAAAATAAAAGGTTCCGAACACATAAGTAGGGGTGTTTTAGCTGATTAGTAATTCTGTAGTCGATTGCCATCCCTAATTTATTCATATAAAATTGTAGAGTACAGTGAAAACTATGGTTTGTATTTTTTACAAAATACAAACCTAGATGGACATATTTTAAGAAATAAATTTTACGTATAAATTATTGGTATTCTGAATTCACACAATATACATACCATGAATAAACTAAACTGATAAATTATCGGTAGAATACACACAAAATATTTACTATAAACAAGATAGCTAAAATTTCTTACACATTCAAATGCATATAAAAATATCTAAAAATAAAAAATAATGCAACTAAAAGAACAAGTTCTTAATTCGGTAAAATGAAAAAATATCAGTTGGGTAATAACTCTAAAGGCATAAAATTTCATCAGATTTCCTTGTGTATTACAGTTAAATGTGTAAAACCGCTTTTTTTAAGATTTGTTAATTGAATAGGTTTGCTTTGTTGCCAATTAGAATTCTATTAAAGGACTTTTAACTATTGAGCTTGATTATTGTGCGTTATCTCAACATTTCATACACTCCCACATTATTTTACGTACATTCAAATGTATATAATATGTAACAATCTACAACAAGTACATCATTGTAGCAAAGATAACATTGGCACAAAAAGATAACAGTATTTACATTTACTTTTAATTTGGTCATATTTAATGTTCATAAAATAGATATATCGATCATTGTTATCAATAAACTCTTATAAATAAAACATTTTTGAGGTCATACTAAGAAATTGTTTCAATTATTGATTTTAGATAAATATGACACTTAAAATTCGACTAAAGGCTTAAAACCGTGAACTCCAATTTTTCTGATTTAATTACCCAGG
>NW_026927744.1:0-31977 GCF_032062105.1 Saccostrea cuccullata
GTTTGACAATGTAGGTAAACAGATATGATTGCGCCCATGACAAAAGGGCATTATGGCATTTTTGCTAAAACAGAGAAAAAACGTCATAAAGACGTACGTTGCAGACTGAAGGTGAACTTCGACGCAGATTTTTTTCACCACGTGTTTTGACGTTTGACGCATCCAGACTTTTTGTCCCCCGCTTGAAAAGTGGGGAATATTTTTATTTGGGTCTATCCGTCCGTCCGTCTTTCTGTCTGTAACGCTTTCGTTTCCACACGATATCTCAAGAACCCTTTGAGCTTTTGCAATGAAAGAAGACAGTACGGTTTGAGCGTCATTGTGCCCTGAAAATTTATTGTTCTTAAAAAGTTATAAAAATTGGCTTTAACAATAGTTGAGTAGATGAATATGATAAATCATAAAAGAATATGGCTTGATGAAGCGCCTTTTTTGAAATATGACGTCATTAATTTGGTATATTTTTCAGTTTAATGCAGAAATGCTTCAAAATGACTCGTTTTTCTGCTAATTTCCTTCAGAAAATAGTGTCTGCCACCGTCGCCCGCTTTAATATTTGGATATATTGTGCAAACAGCTATGAAAAATCACATATCTCAAAATCTTTCCGGGCGACGGTGGCAGAGCATGTTTTCTGAAAGAAAATGCTACTGAAAATTGATGACTTCTGCAATTTTTTAAGAAAATACGGGAAAATGCACAAGTTAATGACGTCACAATTAGCATTTAGGAGGTCATTTGAGAAAAACCATTTGTGTATTCTTACTGCAGAATTCCAATGATTCATAAAGAATGAATTTTAATTTCTTTTATCACTTTGATATTTTAGAAAAATACAGGGCCTAATTTGTATTGAAACTGTACCTTTTTCTTTAGTATAGCAACTCCCTGTGGCCCAAGGAAGACCCCTAATGATTTTGATGTCAAAAGGTCAAAGGTCAAGGTCATGAATAAGCAAATTCTGTCTGTTATAACACTTTCGTTTCCACACGATATCTCTAGAACCATTTGAGCTATTGCAATGAAATTTAAAATAACAACTCCCTGTGGCCTAAGGAAGACTCCTATTGATCTTGAGGTCAAAAGGTCAAAGTTCAAGGTCGTAAATTTATACATTCTGTCTGTGTGTAACACTATCATTTCCGGGCTATATTTCAAGAAGATTTTGAGCTTATGTTATGTAATTATATACCAAAACTCCCTAGGACCTCTCTCACCCCTCTCAAAGTACCCTGCCCCGTTTGTTTTACTAGTATTTATCGTATTACTTGTCGCTATTTTTAGCACAGGGGCATGTGGAGTGTTATTGCGTATAAAACAGGTTCTCGGCGGACTTTATGTTTATGCAGATTATCGAAGCAGATTTATTAAAAAATATTTCATTAAAAAACCATCCATGTTCAAATTATTGCAATTGTTTAATACTGAGAACTATAAAGATATGTGTAACCTTGGTAAATATATTTATTATAGCTTGAGGCGTAGAGATGATCTGGTAATCCGATAATTGTATCTTTTCTATTATTCTTGTTTGTTTGTTTGTCTTTATTCTTATCATTTACATGTATATACGTACACATTTATACTTGTTCTCCTGTAAAATATCCACTTCTGTACTGTAATGAAACTGATTTATTGTATATATACTGATAAGCTGTAAGGCTTAAAGTGATAATAAAGAAGAAGAAGAATGTTCTTATTACATCTATTAGAACTGTTTGATAAAGGCTAAATAAATCAAACACCATGAATTGTGTAAAATTTTGATAATACCGAACATGAATATTAGATACATGTACGTGACTTCACTTCTGCATATACTTGACTTCATTTAAAGCGATTCCGTGGTCCAGTGGTATGTCTCCCGCTTCACATGTGAGAGGTCCTGGGGATCGAATCTCGGACGGATCCTTTTTTCTTTTTTTTTTCTTTAACTTTTCTTTTTTTTTAATGATAGTATTCATCACGTGAAAAGAATAATTTATGAGGTTATAATTCCAATCTTCATTTTATTTATTGATTTCCAGTGTTTTGATTGGACGAGAACATGTTCCAGAAAATTTTTACACATCGATAAATTCTTTCAATCAGAACTACTTTCTTGATGACACTACTAGGTTATCGTATAAACAATGAAAGCAGTTATTCGTATTTCTGGGTCTGTTCTGGCTAAATAATGAATACAAGAAACTTTAAATTTAATTAGGACTTAAACAAAACTGAAAACATACTAGACTGCCTTACTGATGGACGCCGTGAAAATGTTTAGGCCCTATGTCACTGTCCGATCACGAGTGTGAATTTTAAAAATCGCTGTCTCAACGTTCATACGTAGAAAATAAGCTCAGTCTGTATCGTTTTGACAGGGAAAAGAAACGTACCTCAAACTCTTGCCCTATTAGCATCAAATTCATATTAACTTTCTATATTGTTCCTCAATATTTGAATAAACAAGTGCAAATTGAAGGCGTCGTCTGTCTGCAAGTTTCGCTATGAGAGTTGTTGTTTATGTCAACATGGCCATGGTCAAAGACGAACTATTCTCAAGTAAAATCGTAATTACGATATTTGTTGACTTAAACAGCATTCCATTTGTTGCTACGAGATTATTTATCGATTGTTTTGACAATTTTAAGTTGAACTCTATCGAAATTCATCTCGATTACGTTCCTTCACGGTAAAATGTATTCATACGCTGTCCAGAAATAACGAATTTTATGGAGGCCTCAAAGAGAAATAATTCAAATATTTTTAAAAGTTCGAGGTTGGAATTATAAGAATTAAACGTTTTTTTGAAAAATTTATCGAGGTGTAAACTCTTGACATTTTACTCACAAACTTAACATAAAAGTGCTTCGCACTTTTATTTAGTTTGTGAGTAAAATGTCAAGAGTTTACACATCGATAAATTTTTCAAAAAGAACGTTTAATCCTATAATAAAATCATCATTACAGTGTGATAAATATTCAATAAAAAAAGAATCTTCTATGTATACACATAATAAAGATTAAGCAATCAAATCTTTATACGCATATTGACATACATATATTTTATTTACTTCAGTATACATGTATACATTTAATAATTCTACAAATTCAGTCAGGGGGGATCCGACTTTTTCCCTAAGCGGGGGACACGAATTCTCTAAATTAGCTTGTTATCGCTGTTTCCAAGATGTGGAATTTATTTTCATGTATAAATCAATTCAATCAATATCCGAATCTCCTACTTTAATAGGTATAAAAAAAAACATTTAGAACTGGTTTCTTTTAGTTGGTATTTGAGACGTATTCATATACATGCATAATTTATAGATCGAAGCTACATAGACAAGGTGTTTTTCTGATATGATAATAAAACTGTATACTCTAGATAAATAAATTTAAAATAAATATTTATACCAGTTTAACTGTTTATGATACATGTTAGACAGGGGTTTATTGTTTGAATATTTCAAAGGAAATTTGAGATCCGCTCCACCATTCTCAATTTACATGTACCTTGGTACATCGCGATCTCGTCGATCACATGCAATCATTGATCCATCGGTGCATACTGCTTAAACTTTTGTTAAATTGTTTGTACTAATTTGGAAACTAAACATACATCTTCTACATTTTACAAATTTGGCAAAAAATGTGTAAGAGCGACAGTAGAGATTAAATAAAATAAAGGAGAGATAACTCTGATGTCAACAATCGATGTAACAGGGGTACCAGAAAGGGACTTTCTTTCGCATGAATTTGCTCCCGGATTATAAAAGATATCTTTTATGACCAAATAAAAACACTTTTAGTTGTCAGCATAATTTTGATTTTTTAAATAAAAATATTGTTGTACTTTGGGAACAAGGTCCAGTTAATGTAGAAAAGGAAAAAAACAAAGAAAAAAAAAGGATAATTCTAGTATTGAACAAACGTACTTTCAATTTTTTTTTTCAAATCTCTCATCCATAGCTTTTTTTAAACATAAAATAATTTAATAACAAATTTCATTTTTTAAAAAATAATATACATGTATAGTATCTACCGTGTCATGAATCATGATTAAATAAATTAAACTTTATAAATGTTGTTTTGTCTTAATTATTTTCTTGTTGCACTAAGACACTTCAGTTTAGAGATACCGGTATTAAAACAAGCAAAAACATCCAAATGAAAAAAGAAATGTTCTGAATGTTCTAACTTAAATAGCTAGAGCTGGTCAAGTAAATCTGATGAGAGAGAGAGAAGGGGGGGGGGGGCAAGAGGTAAAGAGAGAGAGAGGATGGAGGGTATAAATAAAAATATTTATATTGAATCCATTTATCTTAAATTGAGAAATGTGAAACTCTATTGAAAAAAAAGAGTTTTCAAAACAAACAAAATACATGTGATAAAATACTGTAAAATGAAAGAAAAAATCTTTTTTGTTATCTAAACTACATGTATGGCAATTTATTTTCAAGATCTTCAAATTTAATATACATGTAACTCTTTGGTACTTACGTGTTGTTTTTTTATACAGAGTTCAAATGTTTTAAGCATTATCTGCAAATTAATCCCTGAAACCATGAAGGACTTTGTCTTTCACAAAATCTCGATCAGCATTAAATGTTTCTTAACAGATCAATCATCATGCTAAAAACCCATTTCATCACTAGACTTATAATCTCATTACAGTTATCAGTGTGGGGTATATTGTTTAACCTGTCATCAAATTATGGATACATACATGTATCATTAAACATGTATAAGCACATATTAGGATTCTATTTGATTTGATTGACAAAACATCCTTATAAGTTCAGGGTCGGGTTTTTATTTCTTCATGTAAATGCTGACATAGAATAAAATTCAATGCTGAAATAAACGATATAAAACCGCTACAGCATGCTTGCATTTTGTTTTATTTTGGCTGCAGTGCAGGGGATGGGGGTGTCCTTTTATATTTCCGTAACATGTAAGGCTTTACAAGGCTTAGCATATCAAAGATTCTGGCATGGGAACAGAATGGAATTCATACTCTGTAAAATTCACTTTATGAAATAAAATTAGAAAACAAAATCATTAGAATGAAGGGGAATTTTTTAAATTAAGTCATGAAATAATATGATTTATTCTATGTATTTTTTAAGATACTTACATCCCTACAAAAATCTGACATTTCAAAACTCAGCCAGTTCACAGACAATTGTCAGCAAATATATTATACAAAACAGTCATATTTAACTGACTGTATATTTAGGCATGGATAATTACATATTATTAATTTTTAACCCACCCATATCCCAACAAAATATATTAAAATGCATGATTCAAGAAATATTACAGGATATAGCTATTATTGATTTGTCTACTGGATATTTTTTTTTTAATTAATGAGAAAAAAAGACGACGAACCAATTTTGTTCGAAATTCTTTGTAAAAATTATGTATATGGTTTCTTTAATTTAATTCTATTAGTATGCCTCTAAAACCATCCAATTGAAAAAAAAAAACCAGATTTTGTTAATCTAGGGTGTCATTATATACATGATAAACGAGATTGAATTCATAGTAATTCAGTTCCAGCACAGGAGTTCGCGTACCTATCAATTTTGCCGAAATTTTCGGTAAATAAAAAAAATACGTAATACGTATAATAATAACACAAGGAGTGCAACCGTTGTCCGCGACGCCATGACGTGACGTCACGGGCGGTCCATTTACCCAAAAGGAACAAAAAAAACAATCATACACAATTAACTAGAGATAACGATATTACGTTTAGATACAAGTACAAGTACTTGTACCTCCCCGTTTTAAATTTTCTTGAATGTCTACTAACTTGTCTCTGGTTTCTTTTCGCGTATGACCTCAATCATCTAGATTAGCATTTCAGGCAGTTGTGTTCCTTTTTGGGTAAATGGACGCGCCCGTGACGTCACGTCATGGCGTCGCGGACAACGGATTTGAGCGAAGTTGTGGAGATATGTCACCGCTGCTGCTGTAAAACATGCGTTTGAAATCATATGCATTAAGAGCCATAAAGAATGGTCCCTTCCAAAAAGATTGGTTTGTGTTTTATAATTTTCGATTGAAGATTAATTGTGCGACAGCCTTGATATTAAGCGAGGGGTTCCCAGGTGACCTAAAATGCGTTGCACACCTTGTGTTATTATTATACGTATTACGTATTTTTTTATTTAATGAAAATTTCGGTATAATTGATAGGTACGCGAACTCCTGTGGTTCCAGGCTCGTAGTGATTATGATCGCTGTGCGATTTTTAAAATGGCAGTTCTCAGAATTAAAGGTACAGATATAAAATGAAGAATACCCGGTAATATGCAGCATTATTTCAAACCTAAATAAAAAAGTTAATTTACAAGTTGTAGGGTTAATGGTACTGGGTGAAGGAGAGACACCCAGCATGTGCACCTATAACTTGGGAAGTAAAAAAATATATATTTAATTATTTTAACTCGTGTTCACAAGAATTGTAATATTTTTTTTTCGGAGACGTCCCCCTCCTCCAAATGGAAAACGTTACTATAGGCCGAAATCAAGCTGTATTTATATATTGCTGTATATCAATTTATTTTTACGAGCCTTGGTTCACAAAAATTATGCCAATGAAGACCTGTTCCATCTAGAACTAGTCGTTGAATGAGGTTTTCAATTTGTTCTGCATCGATACGGAAGAAATATATCATTGAAAAATAAATCTGATGGTTCACTTGAAAAACAGCTCTGTAGTACGCAATATTTTTTTTTCTTTGGTGGCGTCCCCCTCCTCCACATGGAAAACGTTACTATAGGCCGAAATCAAGCTGTATTTATATATTGCTGTATACGAAGTACAGTTAAGGCAACATTTTCTGTAAAAAGTCACCGAAAATGATACACTTAATGTTTAATTGTTTAATTTTTCGGCAAGACATTCTAGTTAAAATAACTTTATGTTATCTTGAAGAGTATGTCCATCGCTATTCACATCGGTATTTTTTGTCATCATGTGACCCTCTTAAGTCACGTGGGCTCCGCTTTTAGGTCAACAAATGAAATATCAAATTTAACCAAAAAGTTCAAGGTCAAGGCAAACAAAAAAATAACTGCACAGTGTTTTAAATTGTCCCTATGTATCTATACTTTTGCAAAAACAATGCTCACTCAGTTAGTTTTCCGATATATTTAAGTTATTCAGCTAAAACAGACAATTATTATAGCATATGAAAAACAGGGTATTTTCTTATATTCATAGATAATTATAAATTACCTAAAGGATTACAAAGAAATGAGCATCACTTTTTGAAAACTATACAGTAAAACGAATGATTTAAAATATAAACCAACTTTTTAGATTGTCGCCTTGCCCTTGAACTTTTTGATTAAAAATTGACATCTTGGTACAGTCAATCTAAATAAAGTTTTCAGACGCATCGCCGACCCAGCATGGGAGATAACTCTTTAGTACTTGATATAGTTTGTTTACCTCGTAGTTTTTAAATAAACAGAGACGTATAAGAGAGGGACCGCTGACTCTTTCGGAGCACTCTAGATTTTTCATGACGTTTCAAAAATTCGAGTTCCGAATGGAAAATCATCTTCCGAATTTCGCAGCGCCCTCACCGGGAGGCATAGAAACTGTAAACAGTATGGCGTTTCATCATAAGAATGGGTAGAAAACATCGCTAAAACTTCAATTTTAAGCAAAATTAACTTTTGGCATTAATCGTAGGAGGATTAGATACTTTCGTTTGTATGACAACAAAAAATTGAGAACAAATTTAAATACAGTAAATAGATGAAAGCCATCTAACCCCGTCTCGAGTTGCATTTGTTCAGTCTGTCTTTTAAAAACTATAACACTAAAAATACACTGTAAAATGCATTTTATAGTGTAGGATAAGACCAATTATGACGAGCTCATTTGTTTGCAATGTTGATTTTGTAGTTGCGTGTATTAATTACTTGGTTTTTAATACCTACATAGGTGTTACAGCTGTGTTGGGTTCAGGTTGGTGTATGACAGTATGTTGTTTGTTTTTATGCAGTGTACTTTCATTAAATAATTTTTTTTTTAAAAATGCTGAAATTAATGTTTTTTAGTGTATTATATTGCTGTTTATTACACACTTAGTAATAAATACAGATTTTTTGCATATGCGATATGGCTGACGTCACAATAGCCGTATCAACCCTGCAGGGCTGATATGGATTTGCGGGGCTGATATCCGTATCAGACCTGCAAATCCATATCAGCCCTGCAGGGCTGATACGGCTATTGTGACGTCAATATCACACCCTTAGTAAATTAAACCACAATAACAGCACTTGTACTCATACACAATTTTTGGTGGGTTCATATTCTCTTAATTTTAACTTTTTGAAAATAAGGTTAATCTTAATTTACAAATACATGTAATACTATAGAATATTTTCAAATTACGGATCAAGTGCATTGAAATAGAAATAGAAACAAACCCAAATCTTATGAGACATTAGACTATGTACATGTATGTAAGAAGTCCATGCATGATTATTTACTTATTTTCTTCTCAACTGTATTTTATTACTAAGTATGTAATAAATATAATAAAACATACCCTTTTCCATATCACATCCTGTATCAGCCCTCGACCAATATCAGCCCTCGGGCCTTCGGCCCTCTGGCTGATATTGGTGTCTCGGGCTGATACAGGATGTGATATGGAAAAGGGTATGTATTATTCTCTATATAGAAAAATAAATATATATTATTATGTTTTTGATTTTTTTTAACTACATATCTACATTATTTTGGCATTAAAAAACAAAACAAAATACAGTTAAAAAACCATCCTGAAACCAGACTTATGTTGTAACATGTAATCTAGTCCAGCAACTCAAACATTGTATGATTTACTGGTTTTTAAAACAATGTTTAAGTACTAGACTAGTGCTTTTTTTTTTTTACATATCTAAAAAATTTAAAATATATACTACCCCATGATGCTTTCACACAAGTTTCAGCTTTCCTGACCCAGTCACAGGTGCTTGAGGACAGGACCACCCCCTCCCCTAATACAGACCCCCAGGCCTATTAGACTTCTTTCACATAAATTATATATGGATGACACATTTGTGATATAATCTATCCGATCAATTCAGAAAATTTGCTTAAACCAACATTTTATATAAATTTCTAACCACTCTCTATAGTTGATTTTTATATACAGAATGTAGGGTAGATTTTATAGAACATTTGTTTTAGGTAATTTTTCGATTTGTTAACGTTGGTATAGATCTTATCACAAATATGTCAATGGAAGATTATTTATGAGAAAAAAGTCGAAAAAGCCCATGGGTCTATATTGAAGGGGGTTCCTGTCCCCAAGCACCTGTGGACCCAGTGGTTCCTGAGAAAATTTTAAGTTTTTTCCTATATAATTCCATGTTAAACTTGGATTCTAAATCATGGCCCCATTCTACCCCTGGGGTCATAAATTGAACAATTTAGAATCTACACTACCCCAGGATGCTTTCACACAAGTTTTTCTGGCTCTGTGGTTCTTGAGAAAAAGAATTTTTCCTTTTATATTAAATTCTATGTGTAACTTGGCTTCCCTATTGTGACCCTGCCATACCTCCAGGGGGTCATGATTGAATAATATAGAATTTACACTACCCCAGGATGCTTCCACATAAGTTTCAGGTTTTCTGGCCCAGTGGTTCTTTGACTTGAGAAGAATATTTTTAAAGTTATTTTTTTCTATATACATGTATTTCTATGTAAAACTTTGATTCCTTAGTGTGGCCTGGCACAACCCCAGGGGTCATGATTTGAACAATTTAGAATCTCCACTATCCCAGGATGCTTCCACAGTTTTTACTTTCTGGCCCAGTGGTTCTTGAATTTTTTTTTCAAGACACCACCCTATTTTTGTCTCTTCTTGAATACCTCCCCTTGTAAGGAACTTGACCCTTCATTTTAACAATTCAAACTCCTCTTCACCCACGGATGCTTTGTACCAAGTTTGGTTAAAATTGACCTAGAGGTACTTGAGAAGAAGTCGAAATTGTGAAAATTTAAACGGACATACAACGGACAAAATGTCATCAGAAAAGCTCACTTGAGCCTTAAAACTAGGTGTTCAAAAATACAAAAATATGCATTGGCTAAGTTTAAGTTAGATTTAAATTGTCATACATTTAGGCCTTTTACATGTACATGTAGTATATTTCAGTGTATACATGTATGCATCACATAGAAATTTGAAATGTTCATTACACATTTCTTTACTCAGAATTTACAGTCCAAGCAGTGGGAAAATACTTGGAAAGAATATTCATTAATTAAATTCTTGGAAGTCTTAATTCTTTTTTTTTACAAATGCCATGGAGAGAGATGGCTCAGAAAAAACATAAAATTTCTGATATCATTTCTTATTCATTTGCAGTATTGCAAAACCACACAACATGTCAATGTTTGTTTCAGAGCTGTTTTGAGCTTGGCTATATTTTATGCAGCAACACAGTTTTAAGCTTTACAGCTTACTGAACAACTATTTGTTGTCTTATTCATCCTTAGATCTCACTTAAAACACCCTTATGAAGCAGGTCAAGGTCTTTTGGGAAAACAACTTCAGAATCTTGTAGAATCAATCAAAAGAGGTACTGTTACTCTGAAAATATGAAAAAGGCAAAAACAGTGAAGAACAGAATTTAATAGCCCCATGAAATATACTGTAAGACCTGGGAAAATAATTGTTCATTATTTAGTATATTTAAAAAAAAATACTACAAAAGCAGTAAAAAAAAAGATCAACAATCCCCATGAAACAAGGACACTGCAAGGTGAAGCATTCCCTTGCAAAGAACATATAAGATTATCACTCTATAAATCAAGGTAATACATGTATTCGATATTGATTATGGAACGCCGTCACTGCCTTATAGCAGAACACAACAATTGCACTGCGTCAACCTTCAATTACATTATGTCAACTCCATATGACAGTTACTCACACAACTATTACATTGTGTTAACCTTCTATTACATTATGTCAACTCTACATGATATTAACTCATACTACTATAGCATTGTGTGAACTTTCCTTTACATTATGTCAACTCTTTATGACATTTACTCCCACTATTATTTTATTGTGTCAACCTTCCATTACATTATGTCAACTCTTTATGACATTTACTCACACTACTATTGCGTTGTGTCAACCTTCCTTTATATTATGTCAACTCTTTATGACATTAACCCACACTACTACTGCATTGTGTCAACCTTCCATTATATTGTGTCGATTCTTTATGATATTATCCCACACTACTATTGCATCGTGTAAACCTTCCTTTACATTATGTCAACACTTTAAGACATTTACACATTCTTGCATTTCGTTATGTTTACTGTTCATGACATTTAATTAAACAACAATTACATTGTGTTAACCTATCATTACATTATGTCAATTCTTTATGATATTAACTCACACTACTATATTATGTCGATTCACTATTACGTTATGCGAACACGGGTATCCTCGGCCTTTATATGAGCATACCGTATTTTCCGCAATCGGCAATCCTCGGCTGACTCCGCTACGCTCCATTCAAACGTTATGTGGATCCGGGCCACAATTAAAGGGTGAAGGTCAAATGCCTAAAATGTAGCACATGTAGGAAATTCATATGCCTTCCTTTCAATGATAAAAATAAAAATAGCTCACATGTTTTAGATACTTTTTGGGTATAGAATAAAAGTATAGTGTCTAAAGTTTACAATGATATGCAGCAAGGTGCATTTCAAGCAAAAATTATGCCTAGAAATATGAATTGCAAAGAGCATTCGTTTGCTTTGTTTACACTTTTTTTGCCAAGCGAGAGCTATCCTGAGGTAATGACGTCAGAAGTTAATATAACCAGGGAATTCCACATTCAACACCCCTATTTCTGGATGTGAATATTTATCTGACACATTGCTCTATCATATGGTCAAAGATATTTTGGAAGTAAAGATTTTTTAAAAAGTTACAAAGAAAATAAAACACATGTTTTTACTATATAAGTCTATATGTAAGCTAATTGTGGTCCGGGTCCTTATGAGCGAGGTACGAGTCATCCGAGGAATTCCGATTGTATTTTCCGCGTTCCGAGAGCACTAAAATTGGCGGGAGAGAAAATTGCCGTAGAAGAAATCTCAGCGATTTGGGAATGGCATCTTTAAATAAAAATTCTAAGCGACAAAGGATTGACAATCTTGAAACGTGCAAAGCCTTAACACTGCGACTGTGAATTAAAGTCACGTCGAAATTCAATGGCGTTTACTTTAATCTGATAATTAAATAAATCAAATATTATGAGTCGTGCAGCAATTTTTTTTCTTTTTATTTTGAATTGTTCTTTGTTTATTTGTTTGTTTGTTTGTTTTTTTTTTTTTTTTTGGATAAAAGTCTTAAACTTCTGATCTTACTAAGAACATTGTCATAATTTTTTTTTATCAGTCTTGAACTTTCCTTTTTTTTTAAAAGTGTAAACACATCGTATAACACACGTGCACTGGTGGGTTGGGGGGAGGGGGAAATCCCGCCCTACCATCTTTAGTGATCAAAATCTACATGTACAAAAAATTAATAAATTTATTGGTTTTACTTTGTAGGACATTGCATTAGTTTCACATTAAGTTTAGCTGAATTAAGTTGAAAACTTTTTTTTATAAAACTATAAAGCCTGAGAGCTTCTCTGCTTTCCCCCTTGGTCTCCAACCATAAACCGTCCCCCTTCAGGCTTGGACAATTTTTTTTTGTTCAAGGTTCTCATATCCGCTACTGATATGTGTTCATGCATGCTTACTAAGGCATATTCAATTGATTTAGATGAGGGATTGGTAGATTTTTTGTAATAGAATTCTGGCCCTGGAATAGTTGAAAAAATTACTAATTCCAGTGCGTGACGTATCATCTTTTTCGAAAGGGGGGGGGGGGGGCTAGCCAGAAAAAAAATATTCGCCCGAAAAAAAAAAACTTGAGAAGCCAAAAAAAAAAATTGTCTACTCCAAGCCCGAAAATCCTATTTCGGGGAGGGGGGTCCAACTTCGATCAGTCCTAATTTTTTTGTCAGATATACTATATTACCCTCAGTGGACTATACTTCAACAAAAAGTGGGGGTGGGGGCTGTACTTTCAATGAACATTACATTTTCTATTGTAAAGTTATGTTTGGGAAAAGAGGGGGGTTGATATTTTGTGCCTCTAATTCTTCCGTATCAATCAGGAACCCCCCCCCCCCCTCTTACCAGTCATAAAAACACGGTCGTCAACATTCATTTTATACCAGATATACAGCTTTGAGATAATGTAAATGTATTTTTACATCAGGAAATGCACTTTTGGAATCAACATGATAAAGAGTTAACACAATATAAAGATATTTTAAGATCACATAAGAAAGAGTTGACATAACGTAATTATATATCCACATCACGGAATTGAGTTTTGACATAATGTGATAAAGTGTTGATATAATATAAAGATATGTTCACATAATGTCATACACTTTTTACACCACGTAATAAAGCACTGACATAAAGGTAAGATGTGTTCACCTTACATCATGATGCTCTCGCCGTAAAATAAAGATAAACCCATATCATGTAATAATGCTTTGATATAATAAAAATATACACTCTCGAAAAGGAATGGATTTTTGACTTCATGTAATGATAAGTTTAATTATAAAACACAATTCACTTGACGTAATGCAATTTTGACATCTCATATTAAAGAAATGAAATGATGTAAAGAAACATTCATTTCACGTAATAAAGTTTTACCACAATGTAAACACATTATCGCTTCACATAATGAATTTTCGACTTCAAGTTATGCAGTGCTGACATAATGAAAGGGTGTATTTACTTCATGTAATGCAGCATTGGCATGATGTTAAGATATTTTTACATAATCTCATAAAGAATTGACATAACGTAAAGATATGTTCACATCACGTAATGATAAATTGACATAATAAATGCATAGTTGTATGCTATAAGGCAGTGTTGGCGTTCCATAATTGATCCTGATGCAAATTTTGATGTAAATAACACATGTTTACAGTCTTGTGAAGCAAAACGATACATTTTAAAATATTTATTGTGATATAAAAGAGTAAAAATGCCACTTACTTAATAGATTTATGGTGTTCAGGATAAATTCACACATTAAATATTAAGCATTCTTCAATTCCTCTGCTTGCAATCTGTGTCTGTTGTTGAGGAGAGTGATTTCATACCTGGAGATAACATGAACAAGAGTTAATCTTTACATGATGTAAAAATTTAACATCCTTATTATACATTCTTGGATATACAAAAAAGTAAATAATACATCTCAGTACTATGATCAAGTCTTTAAAATGTTGAGAAACTCTCAGGCCCCTTTTGTGGGAAGGAATTTCAGTTTTGCGGACAAATCTTAGTTGAGCAAATAATAAAAAGAAGAGAAAAACATATGAGTTTTAGATAATATTTATTTAAGGGAAACATTAAAGCAAAGGTAGTTTCTAATGTTCGAATAGCACATACAAGTATTATATTGATGGGGGAAGGGGGGGGGGGGGGTCCACAACATATACAGTGTACCCATTTACTGTTGAAAATGTACACTAAAAGTTGCCCCCCCCCCCTAACCGGCCCCTCCTACACAAAATACTAGTAGTATTTTTCTACAGATTGTTCTGACAATTTCCTTCCCTTTTTATTTGCTTGTCTCCAAGTTTTTTTTCCAGATAACTTGTTATACATACACCCCCCTTTTAAAACGAAACGTGCCTGTATACTTGCTAATTTTCCCTCCTTGCTCACTGGTTCCTAATGGCCTGAGTCTACAATGTTTATGAAGATAAAAGGGGCAACTTTTCAACAAGAGAACATTTTTATTCAGAATTAATAATGATGTACCGACAACGACATGATGTAAACATCATGATGCATGGTCTCATAATATACGTGTTATCTTTTTAATTTCTCTTTATAGCTGCAAAAATACATCATAGATATCCACCTTATGTAAATTATTATTGACGTGCAGGCTATAAATAATAAAATATACAATATATTAGCAATATTTACCCCAAAGTCTTCGATGAAAACACTGCAGCTAATACGACCGGAAGTCTTTCTATGCCTCCCGGTGAGGGCGCTGCGAAAACATGAAGATAATTTGGCGCGAAAATGAGTTAGCGGTCCCTCTCTTATATGTCTCTGAAATAAATATACTTGCAGTCTGACCTGGGGTTTTTTACTAATTCAAACGGTATAAAACATCCTGAACATTTGTTCCTTCTATTTTGTGACTTCGTTCTCTATACAATATATGAATGATGTATGCTAAAAGACGTCTTTCAGACCTTCCGCATTTCCTCAAATATGTGTCAACACACAATATCGTGCAGCTACACGTACGTGTAAATTTTGCTGCAGCATGTAATCTAAAACGCCGATTGTTAATAAGAATGGAATTATTCAATTATAATTTTAAATACTAAATTGATAGGCTCCATCATTGCAATAATTAATTCGATAACTTAACTATACAACTCTGTCACTACATTGTACATTTGTGTACACATAAGAAAACGTTTTGGTTTGTTTCGTTTTATTTTCGCATACGATATTCTATCATGGCTTCCATTTAAACCTTCAACCCCTAAGGAATTTAAGTTGTACGTTTTAAGAACTAAGTGGATAGTATTAATATTCCTGTATTTGGTAACAAGACTACCATTTCATTCCGAAAGAGGGGGTGGGGGGGGGGGGGGGTAATTCTCGAAAATGTTGAAAATGTTTTTGCTTGCCAGACATTTTTTCCGTGAAGAGGAAAATAAATAGTCTGTCCTTCATTTTATTGGAAATAAATATTATTTTAAAAAATGACTTGGGAAAACATGCCAACCACCCCTCTCCTTCAGAATAAAATGGTGGTCCCCTTACATGTATCTGTTTTGAATCAATAATCTCCTTTTTAGTTCCTTTTATTGAAAAACAAATTAACACTATATGTACATGCTGGAAATAATATCTTGATGGAGATTGACACCCAACACACAAAACATATGCAAGTTGAGATTTCCAAATCTTATTAGCCTTTTTCAATACCTATACAGTATAAGTAAATGATGTATATGAAAAAGTCAAAGCATAATTTATTGATCAAGAACATTTATTTCATAAACAGCTTTTCAAATTCATAGGTAGACTTTATAAGGAATACTGAGCAGGTGCAAATTATTTCCATCACTACATGTTCTTGTGGATGAAATAATTCTGAAAATACATGTATGAAAAAATCAGGATATAGGCCTACATGTATACATACCATTTATTTAGAGTAAATTGGTGTTTAAAATTAAATTAAATTCAAAACAATGTATTGAAACATGGAGCATTGAATGCATAATTAATTGAAAAATAAATTAAATGCAATTCTACTGTTATATTTTATGATTTTGCCAGGAATATTGCTTGTTTTATAATAGTGGCTAATATGGAGCATACCATTTTCCTTAAATGATGGATTAACTTGCTGCCTGAATGAATCCATAGATCCAATTCTTTGGGAATAGCTGCAACACATTATAATGCTATGAGACTACTAAATGAAATACATTGTAGAATAAAGTGACATTACACACACAAAACAAACCATGATAGACAAGATATTAAATAGAAACAACGTTGTGTTACAAAACTTTTCTGGGAAATTAAAACCTCTGACATTTACTAGACAAAGTAATTAGTATATGAAAAAAAAAATTCTTTCATTTTTACCAAAATGAAAAATAGATATAATCACACCTGCATGCTAAAAAAATGTGAAATGCTTTAGAAGTATACATACCCTGTGGAGAAATGGAAGGGATTTTTATTTATTCATCCTAAAGACTGGAACTCTTGACAGCTAGCTACAATAGTAGAAGTTTTATGTATCATATAGTTTACTTAAATCAAAAATAATGTATAAATTACAGAATTTCATTGACTTGACATGCAATCAAACTAAAAAAAAATATTTTATTTCCCCCATTAATTTAGAAATTCTATAAATTTACAAACATAGATTTAAACTGTAGGTTTTGTTTTCAACATAATGATACAGACAATATTTCATAAATATATTATGTAGCATGTTTGTGTACTGTCAGAAAGAAAACAACATAACATCTTTAGTAATCATTGTCAACTCGTTTACTGAAACAATGAAACTTTAATTTAGTGTAAATCTGTATTACTGTTGTCACAGTTGATCCCCATTATTACACATAATGTCTCAAAGAGTATAAGCGAATTGACAAGAACTCTGTACCATATATTTTAAAAAGTGTGCAACTTTGTATGTGTATGTTCAATGTTGGGACTTGGAGGGGGGGGGGCATAATATACACACAATCGCAATACACTGCATTAGGTTTTCACTGACTGTAATAATACATGTAAATGATCATGTACACACTCGCTATCGGTTTTTTCTATGATGTAAACACAAGAATATCTAGATATTTTACATACATGCGCATACATACCTGGGCTAAATGTACTGCAGAGATGGATCTAGGGAGCTGATGATGAACGTCTCAGTCTTCTATTATCTTCCGAAATAATGTCCTCAACAAAACAATTTCTTTGAATTCTCTTTGAATGGAATTAATCTGTTTAATAAATTTGATAAATAATCTTTTTTTGGAATCCAAAAGTTTGTTATAACAAATAAAATTCAGAATAACGAATTTTAAAACTTGTAAAAAATAGAATTCTCTTAATTGATATCATTTCTTTTATTTGTCAGAAGGAATAAAAATATTAACACTAATTCAACAAACTGTTATAGTGCATTCGAAAATAGTTTTCATAGGTTCTAAATGGGTTTCCGTTCCTAAAAGAAAAAATAACTCTAATTTGAATTTACTGACATCTAGCCTAATTAATAACTTATACCCTAACTGCCGCCTCTCTCATAAACTGTCTGGCAGGATCGTCCCAGATAGCAGGGACTGTTAAGACCCAGCCTATGTCAGCTTCTCTTATCCCTGCGTCTTCTCGTTCTAGAGAATGTAGTAGGTGACTCTTCAGGAATTTAATGGCTGCTGAAAACACATCTAAAGCCACCATCTCCTTTCCGTCTATAGATTTTATTTTTAAGGCTTTTGAAAGTGGTTCCTATGAGAAATGTGTACAACATCTTAAGCAATTGCAATTGAAGACATACAGTCTGCTTGTTAAAACTGTTCTATATGAAATCGCATCTTCAATATTCAAAATAAATTAAACCTAAAACTTAACAAGAGGCACAGGGGCCACATCGCTCACCTGAGCAACTGGCTAGGTAAAAGTAAAAATTAGTTCAGTATTGATTGATTGATTGTATATTGTTATACGTCCCTCTCGATAATTTTTCACTCATATGGAGACGCCACCGTATGCCAGTGAAGGGCTTCAAATTTTGACCTTTACTCGGCACCCAGGGCCATTGAGCAGTGAGGGATCTTTATCGTGCCAACGCCTGCCGCTGACACGGAACTTCGGTTTTTAAGGTCTCGTCCGAAGGACCCGCAATTAACTTTCACTTCAAAGTGTCGAGCGCATAGCTCATTATGTTTTAATTGATTAATATTTTAAAGTCTCATTAAATTGATTACGAACTGCTCTCATAGAGCCGTTGTCATGCATTTTTTTACATAAATGTACTACAATCACAGGCACACACGCTCGAAAATATCAGGAATTCAACCATATCCGCTTAACTATCAATAACATTATGTAGCTATTGTCTCTACTATTTTGAAAAATGCTGGGAGCAAGTTGTGCACTGTTAGTTATTTTTTCTGTAATTTAACGATATTTCAATGCGTATAATGTAAATACACGAGGTTTTTTAAGAGACGGCTACTTGTGTATAATTCCCGTGCATAGGAAAGCTGCTCCTAGCACTTTTTGTGTTAGAAATTTGACTTAAGGTAAGTCACTCCTCAGCTTTTTAGAAAAGTTCACGCAGAAGCTTTTACTTCAAAACTACTTATCAAAATTCAATTTTTATAACATATTTATATTCAACAAAGTAAATTTTTTAACATTCAATGAAAAAACTGCTCAAAAATCAACAAAGAAACAAGATTTATTAGGGACTATTTCTTTTGGTGGAAGGATATTTAGCAGAAAATTCTGCAAATCTGCACATTTATAAAATTTAATGTAATGGAAATTTAGCCTCACATACTTTTACTTGGAGAATATTTTCCGTTTTGATATTGCTAAAAAAATTTGTTATAGGTCTTAATTTATATTTTTAGACTAAGTTTTACACATTCCCTCAACAAACTTTCCCAAAAAATGAAAATATATGAAAGAAGTCAAGGTCAAATTTACACCATTTTTAGCCTGAAAATCACATATTTTGACAAATATTTCAAAATTAACATCACTGACCCCACCTTTTTCTTTCATTATTTTAAACTACTCAATACTTGTGACTGATCAGCACTCAAGTCGTAAAAAGTTTGATATAAGAAAAATTTTTTATTGCCTATTAAGTTATTTAATACCCCAAATATGTTATTTTTTAGTGCGAAAAGGTCAAACAATAATTTACGCGCATTAATTTGCATGATTTATTTAATGTTAAATATTATTCAAACTATTTTACGTAAAATAAGATTATATTTATTGCCATGCTTACATCTAATCAAATATAATAAGGGTTAAAGTAATTAACCAAAGAGATGAAATTTAAGTGCAAAAAGGTCAACTTAAATGTACCGTAGATCAGTAGGATGCACACTGACCCCCTATTTTCTTTGCGATTTTGAGTTACACTTTATGAGTACTTATCCAAAATATACTTCTCAAAAAATCCTTGATATAACAAACCTGAGGAGTGACTTACCTTAAAGAAAACACAATCAATTTCTTGGTGAAAAATTATCCATTTATTGTTGAACTTTTACGAATGTTGTATCCGTACATATTTTTTTCTCATTTTAACGATGTCTCGTGACATACAGCTGATGACGTAAAGTCGCTTTGGCCGAACTCGGTTGAGACCCAATGCATACATTTGCATTAGTACAATTCCCATTAAATTTAAACTCATGCTAATAATTAAGATATCAAAATTTGATTGATTTTCTCGGGATATTTTAAGGCATATTTCCTATAGGCGTCCTTAACCTAGCTACGAAAGGATTCTTCTACACAAGTTTTTATTTTTCCTGGCCCAGTTAATCTTGAGAAGATTTTTTAAAAATTTCCTATGTATTCCAATGTTAAACTTGATACCCCACTGTGGCCAAAACATACACCCGGGGGTCATTATTTAAATAAATTTGAATCTACACTAGGATGAGGATGATTCAACAAGAGTTTCCTCTTTCTTGGCCCAGTACTTTTTAAAAAGAAGATTTTTCTAAAATGCCATTATTTTTCACAAATTCATAATTTTCTCCCTTTGAAAATGGCGTGGCCCTTCATTTGATCAAATTTGAATTTCCTTAATCCAAGGATACTTTTTGGCACGTTTGTTTGAAATCGGTCCAGTGGTTCTTGTACAATGTATAAAGTTAACGACGACAGCAACTCCAACACCAACAACAATGACAACGACAGACAACGGACAAATTTTGTTCAGAAAAGCTCACTTGAGCCTCCGGCTCAGGTGAGCTAAAAATTCTAACCCCTAAAATTTCAACCAATTTCAACTTTTCCTTTCGTCAAATATTTCTAATTTTATTTATCTTTCTGCATTTAATTGAAAAAGGATTAAATCTCAGAATTGATTAAAAAAAAAAAAAAAAAAAAAAAAAATAAAAAAAAACAAGGACATTAAAAAGTAGAAATGAGCTAAAGGTTTTTCCTTTAACAGGGTGGTCTTGTGGAATTAAAGAATTACGTCAATATAAACTGAGAAATTCCCGGCCCCTTAATAACAATCCTGACTTAAAATATCTTTACATGTTTTACTGACTAAGAGAAGAACTTGCTTCTCTGTTAAAGAGTGACATCCTGAACCTCTTGAAGTAATACCACTCCTGTTGTTCCTCTTCCTCTGACAGTTCTGAATATTTATCCTCCGCTTCGTAACCAAACGAGTCGAACACTTTGTCTTTACTGAACAGAACACAGGTTGGGGTCTTTAGGGTCAAGAGACCCCCGGAACCTGATGTCCAGTTGTTTGACCTGATCTTCAAAGGGTCGTTCTCGTATTCATGTTTATAGGAAAATGCAAAGCCGCTGTAGGTGGAACCTAAGTCAATGGCTGCCACCAGCAGTTTATCGGTAGAGGGCATGTTCTCTGTGTCCCAAGTCTGAAAGCGTAAAATACATCTATTGAGAGGATTTTTTGACCAAGAATCGATTGTCAAGTGATTACAGTAAATAATGAATGAAGAGAAGAAAGAAACCACAAATTAACATAGTATCAATTTCTTGGTGTACAAATGATGTGATCATTGTGCTAATATAATGTGGGCACTTGACATCACTTACTTGTGCCTCCAGCATCTCTTTTGTTGAAATCTTTGGTTTCTTCACTTCGTAGCCACGAAAAAGATCCCTCCCTGCTCAATGGCCCTGAGTGCCGAGTATAGGACAAAATTTGCAGCTCTCCATCGGCAAGTGGTGGCGTCTCCATATGAGTGAAAAATTCTCGAGAGATACGTTAAACAATATACAATCAATCGATCAATCTTTTCAGTTGTTCGATTACTTGGATTAAAGTTGACTGTAGAACCTTTAGTTCGCAATGCGAGAACAATAAGTGACAGAGTTGTGTCCAAACAGCACTGTCCCTTTGAGGACCGTGTGAAAATGCGAAAACATATGTCTTTAAAACTGACTTAATTTGATGACATATATGTTTCTTCATATTTCAGAATATTTTTTTTCTTTTCAGCTATTCGTATGCTTGGATAAAAGTTGGCTGTAGTTTTAGTTTTATTTGGCAATGCGAGAAGAAATGGTGACGGGTCTGTGTCCAAACATCACTGCCCCTTTGAGAACTGCAAGCCCTTGATCGGGGGGAAAATAACCCTCATATTTGGAAAAGACTGCTTGGTCATGTCATGTAGAATTGGTGACTCAGAAAAAATCTCCCACCACTATAACATTGCTGGTTCCTGAGATTTCCGGTTTCTTCATTAGGTCTTTAACATGATCCACAATTTGATCTCCTGCCACTTCAAACAAGCTCTTTATCACTTCTGCTACGACTCTGATTTTGTCCCCTACCCAAGTCATTTTTCCCGAGAATTTGGTATTCTCTATTGCCTTTTGGATATCCTCTCCCGTGTCCTCTTCGAAAGTCTCCATCAGAGAAATTGGAATTTTCAAGGTGACCTTGCCCTTTGTGTTAGCAGTAATAGCACGCTTATTGATTTCGAATTCTCTGAACATGTCCTCATAATCAGCTCCATATGAGCGGGAAAACTCAAGGATGATGGATGCTCCTACTTTTTCGATCAACATCTGTTTGAAGGCCTCGTCTATCCGAGTCCCTCCCCACGCCCCTGCTTTAGCTTTGTACAGCACCTTTAGCCTAAGATCGGGTTGTACTTCATAAACGGTGACATCTACTATTCTTCCTTTAAAATACAGAAGTGTTTTAAAACTGCCAAATATATCTCATCAAATTTGAATAAGAAGTTTATTTATTGCCCATTTCCATTTTAAAATATTTTTACGAAGGTATTTCATAATGAAGGGACTTTTGAAATAATTTAAAATGAAAATAAAGGTAAAATTCTTTTGAATTATGAAATAATTGCTGAATTATTTTTTATCTCATACTGATACACAAAATCAATACAAAAGTAAAAACTTTTTCGGTCATGCATGGAAAAAGTTAATACTGTAGATCACTATTGATCAATTTTCGCGACGCCTTTTATTTGCAAGGCAGAGACGAACTCTTTCTTAACAAGAAATCTCTAAAAAATCTTTAGATTTACTAATAAACACGAGAATGATTTGTCGCCAGCATACTGTCTTGCCTAACACATGGTCTTTCGAGCTATTCAGATTTTTAACTTGTCTATTTTAAGCAAACTAAGCTTTACTCGTGCCTGTATTTGATATAATGAAATTTCATATCATTTTTAGAAATATAATCTGAAAACTTTATTAGCCGAAAGTTTGTTAAATCTGGAATTAGTTGTCAGAAGAATGCAAACGTTTTACTTTTCGCAGTACAGTTAAGGTGCGCAATGGAAAAATCGACTAAATTTTGCATTTAAAAATGTATTCGTAATCGGGATGGCGATTATTTTTAGTATATTACTTATATCGGATAATTGTAATCATGATTAATAAGTACATATCGAGGACGATTATATTTTGTATTTAAACTAGTCACGTGATGCGGCAGTCACGCGATTTTAGCACATTGACTTGAAGTATTGATGTCACATATCAATATCACTAGTGCAAGGGCATAACCAAGTTAAATTTCCAAGTTTAGTATATAAATATTTTTAACACGCATTGTAGTTTCTAAAAAGTGCTGCGATCCTGTCTAAATTCTGCAATTTCATTGTTAAAATTATACTTGTATGACCGAATGCTATATTTTTTCCTGGTCAGCAGCATGAAATATTGATATAATTAAATTGTTTTTAAGATTTCATCAGGATCGCAGCATTTTTCAGATACCTTAATAGTTCTATAGTTGAAATGTGAAAGCTTACTTTGATCCATAGAGTGTATGCCCTTGCACTAGATCGATTTATTAAGACCCCCATATTACCCTCTGATGTACTTGCATATAAATATACGGCAGTGTCAATTAAATACGTTATGTACAGAAAATATATTAATAAAATAGTGAAGAAGACATTAAATTCAAGATATTGGCCCATCGAATATCTGTAAATAATCTTTTATTTAATTAGAGAATACATATTTTGTTGAGAAAATATTACTTGATCTGTCTCTCACTGCATACAAACTACGTCACGTTGTAAGAAATGACGTCATATTGACAAGTGTATTGCGATCAGTGACTTGTTTATAACTTGTTATGTGGGATTTAACTAACGACAAAACAACACGCTGTAGTAAGTTTTTATGTAGTTTGATGATTTCTTACTGGTAAAATTAGCAGATGAACTTATTTTGTGGTATTTTAAAGAAATGTTGTATGACGTATATTGTGTATGATGTCATAGTCAAGTTTTTCCGTACAAATTAGGCTCCGCCTCCTTTTTGTAACCTTAACTGTGCTGCGTTTTGTATTTATGGAGTCAAAGATGTATCTTAAATAATATTGATTCTGCAAGATTCCATTTAATTCGATACAGTGCTAGTACATATGGGTTTTTTATAGAGTGAAATTTTTCCTTAAACGTTTACCGTCAGTAATTTTTTTATCTCACCTTCTTCTCGAACATGTATCTTCATATTTTTTATATCAGTATTCTGTCATTTTGACTTAAACTTTGTTATTATAGGTAAATGCCTTATTTTGTCTTAAAGCAGATAAATAGATGATGAAAACATATTCTGTCTTCCTGCTCGGTTACATGTAAATAATTCAATAGAATAGTCGTACTGTAACTCTACTTAACTTTAAAGGCAGTGCCCATATCATAACAAACAGAATTTAAGTATTTGAAAAAAAAATACATGAAAAAAGTATTGCCAACAGGGAACGAAAGGATAGAAAACTGAAAGTGTATATTTAATAAACAATTAATTTTAACTTTATAATTCGAACATGGATAGGTGGGAACAATTTTAATGTCACAATCACTTTTATTCAAGTATTTTACATTTGATAATTTAATTTCTGGGATAGTTCAAGTTTATTTTTGGTAATAATCGAGTTTGGAATAAAGAGGTTCTACTGTACATATATGCTTATCCTTATTAAATCACTGTATCATAATTAGGGTAAACATATATATTTCTATAAACTTTGTTTCATTCCGATATTATATCAAGAGACTGGACGAATTTAATCTATTTCGACCACTTTGCAATACATTAGTTAATTAGCCTTGATAAAAAAAAATTCCGGTAGTCAATTGGTATGCAATAAGTAAAGATTTTTTTTAGAAACACTTGACTTGTAAGAGAGATGCTTTTAGATGAATGCTTTAATAATAATATAACAGGCGTGCTCCCAGATAGCAGGATGCTTTGGACCTTTGTTGGGCCAACAATGCTCCTTATGTTGGGCCACCGCATGCATTCAACATTGGGCCATCGGTAATTTGCTCATCGGCCCTTAATCTATCCAACTTGTTGGCTTATTGTTTGGTCGATGTAACAGTTAATATTGGGCCACTGTTGGGCCAATGTATTCTTTCAATGTTGGGCAAACGTCATTTTTTTTTACAGTTGGGCCACTGTAAGCAATTAATGTTGGGCCGACGGTAATTTGCTCATCGGCCCTTAATCATTCCAACTTGTTGGCTTATTGTTGGACCAACGAACGGATATTATTGAGCCATTGTGGGGCCACTTATTCTTTCAATATTAGGCAAACACCATTTTTGGACCAACGTTGGTTTGTATCTTATTGGCTCTCCATCATGACAACTCATTTGCTCTTCACTGGCTGGCCATTTGTCCTCCAAATTGAATAACAAACTATATATAATAAGGTTATAGTAGTTTTGTAGTACAGTTTAATGGTAATGCTAGATTAATAGTTTAATACATATTCACAATATCTCATAGAATTACCATCAAGAAGTATTGCATTGTAAGTAGCTCTACATTAATTTAAAAAAGAACTGAGGAAAAAGAAATCATAATATAAAATTACATTATAACATACTAATATTTTATTGCTCAATGACCGGTCACGGTAGATTAGTGGTAGAGCGTTCGCTTCGTGATCGGGAGGCCCGGGTTCGATTCTCGATCGCGGCGCCGCGTCATACCTAAGACGTAAACATAGGTAGTGATTGTTCCTTCGCCAAGCGCTCGGCACTAGAAGTAAAAGTTAAGGGTCTTTCGAATGTGACTTTAAAAACGTAGGTCCCGTGTCACGGTAGGCGTTGGCACGATAAAGACCCCTCACTGCTCAATGGCCCTGAGTGCCGAGTATAGGTCTAAATTTGAAGCCCTTCACCGGCATCGGTGACGTCTCCATATGAGTGAAAAATTCTCAAGAGGGACGTTAAACAATATACAATCAATCAATCAATATTGCTCAATGCATGAAGAAAACATTAATAAAGAACAAAAAGTTGATGCTCACTTGAAGCGATGCATGTAGGGTTACATGACTGTACATATGCTCCCTCTCTGATGTAAATTTATGCACAAGTTCAGTAAACTGCAGATATCAATAAGCACGTCTTAAAATAAAGAAAGCCCTCCTGTCCTTAAAATAATGCTAAAATGAATCCCGCAATTTTGTTTACTTACACGAAAAATGTTGCTGGCATCTGCATCATGTTTGTTACCGACAAACACCCACAGAAAGGAGAGAACAACAGGTATGCCACAGTATATAACAGAAAAAGTTAGGCACTGCCACGTTTATTCAATCTGATCCCTCTCCTAAGTCTGCTCTTCTCTCTACAGAGTCTCCTCCTCCCCTTCTTTTCTTCTCTGTCCGTTTCTTCCTCCCCCATCCTTAGGCCTGCCCTTGGCATACTTTAGCCATTTTTTGATTGTGTTCTCAATGTCTTTTTAGAATGTCCAGTAGTACTAAAATTGTAGTATTTGGTACTTAATACATTTGTTACTTTTCTCAGTAAAGAGTAAACATACGATTAAATTTACAAGTTCATGTATTTCACTATATTTTTAAGCTGTCAATTGAGGAATAACCGTCTTTTTTGTTTCATGGTGTGATTAAGCGATTAGCTTGCGTGAAGAAGCCATTCGTGCATAAAATTTCTACGCTTGATCATCATCATCACACAGATTTTGATTCAATGTTGCCCAATATCACTCATTATTCAAAGTGAAATACACGTATAGACAATTTGTCGGTACACTGAACACATTTTAAATGAAAGAACCAAATTTATGCTTTAGTCATGAAAAAAAAAATTTGTTTTAACTTCAACATGTTCAACATTTTCAACATGTTTGATCATGTGCTCGACTTTAAGTGTATATAAGTTAAATGAGTGGTAGACTTCGGAAATTTATTCTACTAGACACAAATTTCAATCTAAATAAGAGACTTATTGTTTTAACTGTATCAAAACACATTTGTTATTTCATACTTTCATTTATTTTTCTTGTATAGAAACAATGAATTGAATCACTGATAATTTATTTTGTTTTGATAAATTTTAAGAATTTTAACAAGCCTTGTAAATTTATTTTAGCTAACTTGTATTTTCAAGAAGGATTGGTGGTAGATTTATTTCTGATTTTAGAGACTATCGCATTTGTTAATATACATATTTGTAATAATTAAATGCTTATACACATTGGCCCAATGTTGGTCCAATATATCAGGCCAACATTAGGCCAATTAGCAAAATGACACTGGGCCAATATCATTTGCCAACATCGGCCCAATGTTCTTGTTGACGTTGGGCCAAGATTGGCCCAATGCCGCATTTATTTGGACAATGTTGTCGCAACGTTTGGCAGATATCTGTAGAAATAACATTCTACATTGGGCAAACGTTGGCACAACATATCGGGCCAACAATTGGCCAATGTCATTTGCCGACATTGGCCCAATGTAACCATAACATTGGCCCAATGTTAGCATGCTATCTGGTACAGTGTTGACTAAATAGCACCTGGCCTCTGCACTGAATTACACAGATTTGTACACGATATCGTTTAAACTATAAACGTTAATTAAGCTGTGTCAAAGCAAACATATTATAAATACTTACAAAGTGGATGCAAATATGCAAGGCATCAGTCTCTTACGCTCGTGTCAGATTAAAAATGGCACGGATATTACAAGTAGCCCGGATGTTGTCTACCCATGATGCTCAGCCAGATTCATGGTATATTGGGCCAACTTGGCTCCGATGCCAATCCCCCAACAAATATTTTCTCTCATGATAATAGTTGTATGATATAACGCCAACAGTTAGCCCAACATTGGCCCCATTATATAAAACCAACTACATGTATCAATATTCCATCTTGGACCATTGTTGGCCCATTAAAGGTAACCCAACAGCGATAATACAAACATAACAAAGATTTGACCAACAACGTTCTGCTATCTGGGATTCATATCCTGTTCCTGAGAACTTTTAACTAACAATTATTCAGTCGTCTCTAAATTCTCAAGAATGCAACGCTCATGAAAAAAAAATATTTTTATTTATTATTATTTTTTCATAATTTTAAGCGTTTTATTACAAATAAATAAGCATAACAACAATTGAAAAAAAAAATAGAATAAAACACTCTTTGGTTCTGTGATCACTTAAGTTCAAAGTTAAAATGTTAAAAATATCATATTTAAACAAAAGTAGTCATCCAATGAAAAGCATGGACATAGAATATCCTCTTAATTATTGCAGAATGTGCATCTAAATTAATATTTGGAACCAACGTTGTCCAAACGTAAAGCTCAGCAGCTAATTATAAAATTGACCCCATTTAGTTGGCAGTATAGTAATTGGACCAACGTTGGCTCAATATAAATATCCCATCTTTGAAACACCTCAACAAACTAACACTCTTCCTAACATCGGGCCAACGTTGGGCCAACATTTTATTGCCAACTTGATAAGACATCTTCTTTTAGGGTGTATTACAAACATTGGCATACTACCAAGTTTGCTTTGGATACAGGATTTGACTTACATTTTCCAGGTGATTGAACAGGCTAATGTTTTGGGTACATGTCTCATTTTTAAGTGAATATGAGACCTATGTGGACCAAACTAATGGACGATACATTAAGGAAGCACACCACAAGGCTTGCTTCAGAGGCTAGATGTGACCTACATTTTCCGGTTGAGTGTAAAGGTTAAAGTTCATTCTAAAGTAGGTATAAGTCCTAAGTTGAGCAAACTTGCTTAAATGATACAGCTGAGGATGCACACTATCTGACTTGCTACGGATGCTGGAGCTGACATTTATTTTCCAGATAATGGACCAGGTTATGGGTTCAGGTCTATTACCAAGAAAATATAATGGCATTCTTAACCAGAATTACATATAAATGATGCATCACGGGATGAACTCTCGATTTGATTTTTTTTTTGGGGGGGGAGGGGGCACATTTGCTTGTTCCCTGCTATAATTCCTGGTGTTAATGCATATAGCTCACTTTTAATTCAAAAGTAAGCTTAATTGCTTCATGATAGCTAAAATAAACTGGCATGCATTGTACCTGAGCTTGTATGAGTTCTGGAACATAAACATGATCCAAAATTGTACCACCCTCTGTAGTAGAAAAATTAACTTTCTGTTGAAATCCTTTAGACTCTATCAATTCTTGTATAGGCCCTTTGCATTTTGCATCTTCATTAAAGTCACCCAGTATAATACATTTGGAAAACTGTTCTTCGAAATAATCTAAAACTTTTTGGAGGCCATCGAGAAAAACTCTTACACTTAGTTGACTTGGTCGATAAATAATTATAAGTACAGTGTTTTCCTCACATAGTTCTACTGCCATTCCTTCTATATTTTTTGTGGTAACTCGTGAAACAAAGTTTTTTCATTTTTCTTCTTGTACATTCCAACACCACCTCCTTTGGATTTGCAAAGCTTGACAAAATTGTCCACACTTTCATCATATGACTGTTCCCTTGTAACATGGCAAAATTCAAAGTTTTGAATTTCAAAATCTTTCACATTCTCACTGCCTTTCAACCATGTCTCTGTCAAACATATAACGTTTGTATTCAGAAATCTGCTGTCACATTGAAGGTCTTGAAAATGACCTCTTAAACTCTGCACATTGAATAAAATGATTGTTTTGTGATTGTCAGAGTTGATCATATTTGCATCATTTTGGTTTGATATTAATTTCTGCATTTTAATCAGGGCAGATTTCACTTGTTGATCAGCATAAATTTTCTTCTGTAATACATTTTCATCACTTGTCTCAATAAATAAACCACTCTGAGAAGTGACTCTACTAATAGCTACATATGCCTGTCCTGGAGCAAATGTTCTATCTAAATTAACTACAACACTGTTGGTTGTCATTCCTTGAACTTTATGTGCTGTACAAGCCCATGATAATTTTAAAGGAAATTGGCGTCTAACTACATTTTTCGTGTTTTTTTCTCTGATGTCTTCTTGTACTCTTTGAATATAGACTAGATGTCCTTGCGGCGTAAACTTTCCTTCCTTCCTTCCAGTATCTTTGCTATCAAATATCACTCCAATTCCTTCCACTCTATTTCTCTGCTCACCTTTTCCAAACTCAATAGAAGAAATTTGTCCCATCGCACCATTAACAAGTCCATCATCCACATTTATGTTTCTTGTAAGCATCACCCTAGCATTCACAGAAATCAACAGGGAAGAGGATAATCCATCTGTTCTTGTCCTAATGAAAGGTTTTTCACGTAACGTGAGCTTACCAGTCGTTCTATCTTTTTGATAATCTTCAGCGTTTACTTCTATTAAATCTCCACACTTTTCCTTCAAAATCTTAAGGTTATGTTCATTTGCTTCTTCGTTTGTGGGATATACATGTAGAACATCTTCTGGCCCATCTCTTATACATTCTGAAAGCATCACTTTTGCTTTTTCTGACAGTGGCTCTTCTATTGTCCGAATTCGTAATGAATTCAAAATTGAAGCAAAGTTTGCATCTTCTCGTTGTCTCATTATTTCGTCCAACTCTACCATTTTGAAAAAGTCTAACCAATAGTCTACTGGGTATCCTTCATTTTCATTATACAATCTCTCTGCTTTTCGTTGCTTTACTGGAGGAAGTTGGTAGAAATCTCCAACTGCTAAGATAGATACACCACCAAATGGTTCTTTGCACTTCTTAATTTGAACAAGACGCTCATGAATGTAATAAAAAGCCTCTTGTGAACCATAGATATTTCATCAATGATCAAGATCTGCAATTTTTAGGCGGAAGCCGCCTTTTACTTTTGCATGCTTTGTTGACCTTTCGACCTCTCAAGATGTTTGCCCCGCTTCATGGTACTCCGAACGGATGTATCTTAAACTAAGGGCATACAACCCGCTTAATCATATATGACCCCTTCCCAATCTTTATCGTTATTATCAAATCAAAAAGCGTGTGTTATGGCGAATTTATTTTATTAATTTATTTTGATTAATGTAAAAAAGTCCAATAAAAATAATAGCCTAATAATAGAACGAATAGTTACTTTGTTACTGCTGATATGTTTCACGTTTGAGAGAAGAACGAACGACAACTCCGTATGTCGAAAACATGAACAAATCGGGTTCAACATTTGATTAGCACGGGGTACTGAAGCGATCTTTAGAAATACTACGAGGGACAAAATAGTTCAAGTAGGTAATTATGTTTAAGAACTAATGGCAGGTACATAGCTACTGAGGAGCTGATCTTTTCAATAATCTTGTATGAAATAGAAGAAAAGAGGTATGTAACTCCTTTTATCAATTGTGTACTACATTCGCGTAATAATCTAACATATAGACGATTCAGCGTGAAATTATTGTCAACAAACCCACGTGGAGCACAAATGATTTACAATGATTGACTGGAAGTGACAAGCCTTCTCTTCAAAATAAATAAGGTAACTCACGCTGTGTGATTATCTTTTATTGTCACCCTTATCTTTGATTGTTTTAACCTGAAAATGTCGCCTCCCTATGCAGGCATGCTTTAGACATGTTAGATATATGATAGCTGTTATGGTCGGGTCTTATCGAACGAACTGGTACTCTACTTACCATGATTACATGCCTGGGAGAAATTATTTGAGGAATTATCATGCCAAGTTTGTGTATACATTTATATATCCTTTCTCATTTAATGTTAATACATGTATGTTGAAGGATGGGCCAAAACTGTAAAATCTGGACAGAAATTAAAACGCAAGCATAAGAACTACATTGTG
>NW_026927745.1:0-32230 GCF_032062105.1 Saccostrea cuccullata
TTTTTGTAGAAAAACAGACGGACGGACAGCTAGACAGACGGACGTTCAGAAAGGGCAAAAACCGCCAAAACTTCGTTTACGAGGGCATACTTCCTTAACGTTGCATATTTAAAAGTAAATCAATGCTTTTTATATAAGTGTATCACACTTATACTTCGAATTTAACGATTATAAATGAAAACAAAACTAGTTATACAAGTCACCAAAAACGACATATAATATTACATGTGTACATTATTTATTTTAACTTAAATCAAATATAAGAAAGGTCTAAGTATGTGAGAACTAGAACGTAGCCTTGGTCAGACCTTTGTCAATCCTAATTTTTATACACACCGCTCATAAAGCGGGAGGGTATATAGTTATCGGATGTCCATCCGTCCGTCTGTATAGCTGTACGTCTATTCCTCTGTCCGTTACTCTTTGGGGTACCCATGTCTTATTCGCAAATCCTCTTATACCACTGAATGAAATTTTATGAAACTTTCAAAGAATCTTTGTTACATATTGCCATTGTGACCTCCTATTTTAATTTTCAATCGGACACATACTAATACTAATTACGTTAGGCCACAATATAACACAATTTCTCTTTTGAAAATGTTCATATTATTTGAAACATTTTCCAACTATATTTCTCTTCTAATTTTTAAGATTATTATGTACCTCCATATCAAGAAGAGGTCTGGAAAAAAATTCTGTGCTAAAAATAGACCACATGCTGCTATCCATGAACTAGTTTCATGGTTCTTTACAGTCACTCATTTTGAAGACAACAGTACCTTGTTTTGAACCATTTTAGACATTTTCTCAACAAATGGTTATAGAGAGAACATTAATGCACATTTGCATATTTTGTTGGATTTTTTAAGGCTCTGCTGAATTCTGTAGCTTCGCAGTTCTAAGGAGCATATCAAAAGCATTTTCTGCAAAAGTATAGATTATATATACACAACATGCATTCAATAATGCATATTTATTGTAGGACTTGAAATATGATCAAAATATAACGTATTTTAGCCATTTGAAGAAATGTTTACATTTTGTTCGTATTGTACTAATGGTGGCCGGACATCCCCCTTAAGTAGAATTTGGGAATATAATATATCACAACATCCCAAATAAGGATATAATGTCTTCCTTATTCCTGCTTTATTTATATACCAACAAGTATATAAACATCCAAAAAGGTTCTGGGTATTTTAAAACAATCAATATGCTACAGAGAAACATTGGTCTTGTTTTCTCTGTTATCATTGTCTATGTGCATGGCTGTCCTGATAAATGTTCTTGTAATGGTTCAGTGGTGATGTGTGAAAATCGAGGATTTTCTTTTATACCACAAGATATCCCCGACAAAACGACAGAACTGTAGGTATTCTGTAAACCCTCTGGCATATTCATATTCATCATGTAGCAAATATATTTTCTTTCATTTTTTTTTCAAGAGAGGTAATAATTCTTTTTTATATCCGATTTCTGTTGTATACAATAATTGTAATCATTTCTTGTTTGCGGGTACGTGGTTTGCTTTCAAAGACAATCGTCTCGTCTTTAAAACTTTCATATCTTGTCAGTTTTCAAAATAATTTTAAAGCTATTTGACTAATAAAGTTCTATTGTACGATTAGTGTCTTCCTCGGCGAGAATAATTATGACGTATATATAACGTAAGTTACAAAAAAGTCCTCGTTTTTAAGGCTCACCATTTTAAGTATTGTAAACCAACTATTATTCGCGTCATCTTTTATTCGCGATTTGTCAATTTGAAATCAATCTGCGACGATTAATTTTCGCTAATGAATAAACATTCTCTTCTTGATATCCGAAGCAAAATAAATAGTTTCCGAAGATTAATATTCGCGAGTTTAAGTAGGTCGCGAAACTCGCATGCAGATATTTCTCTCAAGCGATTTTTCAGTATATTGAAGAAGAACTTGGATTTAATTTTGATAATTGTTATCCACCTTAATGAAAAATTTTCTTTCATATTATATGTCAATCTAAATTTGAGATATTTCTACAATCAGATTGAAATTGAATTACCTATACTTATAATGGAAACTTGTGATGTTTACTTAATACTTTAAACGAGCTTTAGCAAAATTTGAATACTTCTTTTTTTATTTTACAAAAAATTAATATCATCAAAACATGGATTTTTTTCTACACTTAATACAACCATTCCCAACGAATAAGTAAAGTCCAGGCTTTCCAAACGTCACAGATAGCTGCTTTTCAGTAAATTTACGTACCTCGTTATTGATCATTACAAAAAATAATTATGTTAATAAATATCTGATTATTCTCGCAAGCACTCTGAAGTTGACATTAAAAATGCTTTTTTTATTTAAATAAATGACAATAATATCTGTGTTACTCTTAGAGATAAAGTCTTCCAACAATCTATTTGAATTCCCATTCAATTTTATTGCGCTTCGATTTTGCAGACCTATTTTTTGCATTCACACAGAAGCAGCATTTACTCGAAAACTTTCATTTTCCTTTTGATATATGAAATATAATTAATATCTATGAATGTATTCATACAAACTAAAACAAAGTCTGAATGAAAATATAAATGATGAGTGTGCTTAACATCATAATACATAAATATACATGCTTTTTTTAAAAACCAACATGCTACTAATGCACTGATCTGTGCTCGTTGAAATAAGTGCTAAATGTCTTGAAAAGTTATATTTCTTATGCATTGACCATGTTTTTTTTTAATTAATACGTTATAATATTTCCATTTCTAATTTTTTTTCTCTGTGATAACTCTTTGAAAGTTAGGGGTAGTTTATTTCTTGATAATTCTGCCGGAATGTAAATTAGGCAGGTCGATAGGTCGGGAGCTAAGCAGGCCTAATACGCATGCAATTTTCGTGCGCATCTGTCTCTGTGTCTGACGCTAAGGAGGCCAAATATGCATGTAAATCTCGTGCGGCTGCCTTTGTGTTTGACGTCGGTTGGTGAGGACTATTGAAATTGGCATGGAAGTCATCATGTGATTTAAATCTATTAATCTATATTTTTAAAGTCTAAATCTACAATTTTATTTCACAATGAAATGGAAATATAAGGAATCACTGTCTAGTTAGGAGGCTATGTCAGGGACATCAACAATAGTTGGAAACATGGGATAATTTAAGCATAACGGGCTTCGCCCGTTATGCAAATTATCCCATGTTTCCCACTATTGTTGATGCCCTGACATACCCTCCTAACTAGACAGTGATTCCTTAAATATACGAATTATTACTGACCAAATAACCCAAATTTATTAAAAAGTGACTGATCATTTGTACAGAATTCTTAATACTCTACTTCGTAGATTTTTAGGAAGAAATGAGATTGAGAACATAACTGAAAATCAGCTTGAAAAAGGTGCTTCCCTGAAGAAATTGTAAGTATTTAATTACCAATCTGCTTGGCGATGATATATTGACCATGCCTGATGTCTAATCTACTTAAGGAAATGGACTTTACATAATAAAAACTGATTGAATCAAATTAATCACCAGAAATATTCAACACCGTACATTTTTGTGAAAATATATTTAACCTGGTTACAATTCATATTTATAAATTTTTTATCTATTTATGCTTAAAATTTAAAAAAAAATAGTTGTTTAAGGACAAAAATTAGTTGAAATCGATTACCAACAAGATGTGTCTTAATTTTTAGCACATTCTTTCACAGTATTTCCTCATTTCAGGTATTTGTACAAAAATAGATTAAGTCATATTCACCCTGACGCCTTTACCTACTTGGAACAACTGGAAGTACTGTGAGTATAAACATTTCGTGTTCTGCTTGTGTCAGATTGTTTTCAATATACATAAATATAATGTGGGCGAAGAAATTACATGTATGATAATTTATGAATATTTGTACTTTTGATATGGTTTAACGATTTGAACGATATGAATATAACATTAGCGACAGAAAAATATAATGAATATGCCTATAAGTGCCTCTCTCTCACTCTTGTTTTCTTTATTCTTGTAGATCGGCATCATACAACCACCTGAAAATAATCAAACGTCAATATTTCTGGAAAACAATTCGACTGAAGTTATTGTAAGCGTAAAAGATATAAATGCAAAGTTTGGTATGCTTGTCTGTAGATTCAGTGATTAACAGCAGTCTGAACTAAAGCCAGTCCTACTATTTCACTTCGTCCATAGGTCCATAGGGTCCCTGTTAACAGTATTATCTGAGAATATTTTCTGAAATTTAATTTTGGAAACCATCTATTAATGAGGAGTTTCTTGTTGAAGCAATTAGGAGCATGAACATTTGTATATTGAATTCCAGTGCGACGAATATACATACAGTATATTCATAACAGTCCGCAAACCAAATTAACTTTTACTTTTTGTATTCAAATGTAACATATTTTTATATGATAAATAAGATATTTATATTGACATGAAAGAAATGATGATTGAGAATTATATCATCGGGATTTTTAAAATAACATACAAGATAATATGGTTATATATCCCAACCTAAATATAAGTTATTTTGCTGGCTATTAGGTAAACGTAATATATCTGTTATGTTTGTCGACATATGTAAATGAACTTATGATATCTATTCAATGAATTATACTCAAATTAATGTATATATGTACAGATTTACTTTTGAGTTTCCTTTACAAAAGTAAGGTTTCATTTGGACATAAGAATCTAAAATTAGCTCTAGGAGTTTGTTACATCTGCTACTTTTTTTTTTTACAAATGGTTATTTGTAGAGATTTCAGCAAAAACAAAATTGAAATGATAGAGGACGGTGCTTTTGAAAAGCTTCCAAATCTTCAGAATTTGTAAGTAAAATTCAGAAAAAATATTTGTTAAACGTTTTTTGAAAGCAACAAATAAATATTAATTTACGCTAATCCGGCTTTGAAAAGGGATCATGTATTTTAAGTTCCAATGTTTTAGAACCACCCCTGGTATGCTAGAATATTTTCTTTTTTACAGACGTCTAAACAGTAATAAGATTAGAGCGATAAGCAATGACACTTTCCGCATGGTTTCAGGATTGGAAAAATTGTAAGTACTCGTGGTACATATGTAAGAAAAATTTTTAGCAGAATGTCGATTTTTTCTAAGTATTTGAATAGGAATTACTTTCTTTTGGTTTGTTTAATTAATGGAATTTGTGGAACATATTTTACAGAGAATTGCAAGATAATGCCGTTCAAACAATAGGGAACCTAGCTCTACGGGATCTACAAAATCTACGACTGTTGTATGTAAATTTTCCAGTTCTAGTGCTAGTGTAAAACGTTTATGTCAAAACTGCAGGTAAGGCTACTTTGTTTGATACTGCACCGCCATACGCTGAATTTGGGGTAGTGGTGTGATATCAGGATTGTACAGTGCTATTATGCGATGCTGCGATATTGATAAATAATTGTTAAAGATGTGATATTAAACGAAGACGAAATCTATCACTTCGTCTAACTTGTGACTTCGTATTACATCATCGCGTCGTTATTCTTTTGTCCCATTGTATCATCGATACATTATCAACGCTCCATCAATCAAAACTTATGGCGCGAAAATGAACAACTGTCAAAGTTCATAATTGATACACACGCAGAATAATTGATATTGTAGGTCAATGAGCAAAAATGAATTGGAGACCCTTCCAACAGGACTTTTTAATGGATTGGATTTAATAGAAGAAATGCAAGTATTTCAGTTTACTACATGTTTCAGTGGCGTAGCATCGTTTTTGAAAGTGGGGGGCCAGCCAGAGAAATTTTTTTTTTACTTACCTGAAAAAGTTGACAAGCAAAAAAAAAAAAGGAAAAAGTTAAATGTTGCCCAAACTCGAAAATCCTATTTCGTGGGTGGGTGGGGGTAGGTAAACTATTTTCTCAGTGTCAACTACTTTAAGTACCAATCTAATACTACATTTTCGGTACATCACTAAAAGTGGAGGGGCCAACCAGGCTTTCAATTAACATTTCCTATAGTATAAGTAAAGTTGGGGAAAAAAGTGGGGGGGGGGGCTGGCCCCCCCGGTTGCTACGCCCCTGTGTTTTACCTTCGGAAAAAGAAATGGAATGTGAATATTTTTTTTAATTTTCAATCTGCAAGTTCACTTTTTTGTATTATATTTCACATTTTTCAGACACCTATGTATCCAATCGACAGATATCTGTTGAACACATTCTTAAGATTTCTATTTATACATTTTTTTTCATATGTCTATTTATGCATTTTTCAGATATCTATCTAACAATAAACTTGCTGAAATCCAGAAGGGAACTTTTAAGAATTTACCAAAAGTGAAATACATGTAAATATTAGTAACTTCTAATATTTTGCTAATTCTTTTAAAAAATATTATTTTTTATCTATGTTGTTTATTTCAAGAAGAATAAGTGTTAACATAATGCCAAATATCAAATATCTTTTTTTTTCTTAATTACAGAGTACTCAATAAAAAGTTTTTGAATAGAGTTGAAAGTCATGCATTTGAGTCTCTTCCTGCTTTAGAGACAGTGTAAGCTATAATATTCAGCAATTCTTGTGTGAATTATATAAAATACGCTCAAAATACAAAAAAGATACTTGAAATAAAATACTAGTAATTAAATAAAAAATGGGCTTATAATATTTTCAGATACCTAGACGGGAACAGTATATAAGAAATGCAGAAAAACTGTTTTGGAAACGGAACGAGGCTTGATCGTTTGTATGTACATGCTTATGGATGTAAAAATGTTTTCAATGCTTATATATGTACTTTATGCTGTGCATACTTTATATTGACCATCTTAGGTATCTGGGTTCCAATCCTTTGATATGTGACTGTGGAATGAAGTGGTTAATGCACTACGTGAAAATCCATCACACCTCGCTAGAACTGGAGAGCAGGGAAGGAAGTCGTGTCGATGTGGTTTGTGACAAACCAGATACACTTAAAGGGAGACGTGTTCTGGATCTTCCTGAGAACAGTTTTTACTGTGGTACTACAACACTTTTACCTTTACTCAGCTTATACAAATATATTTTCCCTTTACTCAGTTGATACAAATTTAGTCTTCATCACTAAATTTAGCGAGTAACAACTTCCTACATTGCTTGTGAAATTTCTAGAAAACACACAATCCTTAATCATAGAGTCCTTTTGAGTGAAAAATTTTCGAAAGGGGTTTAAACATCTAACTTAAATATATATGCAGATAACGGACACTATTACAGCTCAAAAGGTCATATAAAAATACAATTTTCGGAGCAGAGCAAACTCGGACCACTTAGACATCAGAGGTGGGATCAGGTGCCATGGAGGAGTGAGCATCCCTTGCCCACCAGTCAACCCTGTCGTGTGATCCTTGTCTTGATCGGGAAATAACGGAAAAATCCGTTAACAATAGAGTTTGTAAATAATAATCTCACAATAAGTATGAAAACGTCAGTCAGCCATTGACTTAATGATAGATTGTTTTTGCTGACAAGGTCATTATATCGACCATAGAACTTACGAAATGATGAGACTTTAAACTTTGGATTTTAATCATAAACAATCCAATTGGGTCCAGGCTTGATTATAAAATTTAATTCCAGAATGTCGAATTCCTGGAATCATGTACAGCGGGACAGAAAACAAAACAATCAAAGGATTTGGATGTCAATATTGGTCAGAGCAGAAACCACACAGACATGACTATGACATGCTTGGAATGAACCAATCAAACTACTGCAGAAATTTTGACCGTGACAGAGCATGGTGTCTTACCAATCAAACAGAAGTATTGTGGGATTACTGCGATGTCCCATTTTTTGGTATGTCTTACATAAAGTTTAATTTACTATTGAGCTATTCATGAAGGGTATAAGAGCGTTCTTTTCTAAGAATACAAAATTTACTGATATTATAATTACATACTTACATTATAAAAATATAATTTTCCATTTTTTTTCTAATTTTCCAAGAAAGTGATTTTTTTTGTGAAAAAGAAACATTGTAAATTATGTTTACATTTTTGTTAACTTATACTTGGATATCAATTGTAACTCTTTATCTAATAAATTGTATCAATATATATATACATGTAGATTCTTTAATCATCTTGACAAATATATCTTCATTTTAATATTTTAAGAATGTACATTGAGAAGCATAAATTGAAAATTGTTGCAAGAAAAAATTTCAATTTCAAGCTTTATTTTGAAACTTTTTGAATATTAAGTCATAAATTAAAGAGTAATCCTTTCTGGCTGAGAATCGGATTTTCATAAGAGGAATATACTACGTGATTAAAAATTAACGCATACAAAATTTACCATTGACCTTCCACGAATAAGCGATAAAAATTCTGCACGTCAATCAATGGTATTCAGTTACGATTTTTTATTAAATGTATATAGTGGACAAAAAAACTTAAGGATCATCAAATTAAAAATGTTTTACAAATACTGTATCATAAAAAACAGAATGCAGTTTTAGCCTAATTTTAGTATCATATTTTATACTTAAAAAGTGAAAATTAAACTTTGGATGTGATAAATTTGTTTGAACACACGCTACTAATTGTTCATTACAGTCACTTTAGAATTCGGCATGTTGGGGGTAGACCTGAAAATGAGATTTTTCTTCAGAAGAGTCAAATTACGTCACTAAAATGATTCCCAGTAGTTTGTACGACCTCCCCGCGAGGCCCTGCAGCGCAGACTCATGCTGGCCATCAGCCGTCTAAGGCTAGCCTGAGGGATATGTTGCCATTCCTCCTGCAATGCTGTCTGAAGCTCCCGTCGATTTTGGGGAAGTGTAAGACGAACTGAAATGCGTTGCTAAAGAATGTTCCAGGCATGTTCAATTAACTTCAGGTCGAGAGAACGACTTGGCGGGTCCATACGCTAAGTTGTTTCACTTTCTATTTACTCGTTTATGATTCGGACTCTATGAGGTCGAGCACTATCGTCCATTAAGATGAAATCCTCCCCAGAGTACATGCAATACGTCTAACATTAGGATGAAGAATATCATTTCGGTATTTTAAACCTATCAGGTTGCCTTCAATAATGTGCAGATCAGTTTTGCAGTCAATACTTATGCCTGCCCAAATCACCACCAAACCTCCATTTACTCTGTATTTCTCAGAAGTGACACAATCAGCATATCTTTCAAAACTGGCAATCCAAACAAGTCTCCTGTCATCATGGAAGTCAAAACAAAATCGCGACTCGTCTGAGAAAAGAACAGAACTCCAATGACGTTATTGCCAATTTTTTGTGTTCTGTTGCCCACTGAAGTCGATTTGTGCGGCACTCTAATTTTAATACAGGACGTACGGCTGGTCGGCAAGCCTTGAGATTTGCTTCCTGAAGTCTGTTTCAAACTGTTTGAGAAGAAATCCGTCTGCCCGTTGCTCTCTGATGCTCAGTATTAAGCTTAAGAGCACTTTGGAAGCGATTCGTCTCAGCAAAATTGGCCAAATAACGATCCTCACGGACTGCCGTACACCTTGAACGTCCCGATTTTAGCCTTATGGACAATTTTCTGCCTGTTAATATCGGTTCCATAACCGTTAATTCCTCTTTGGAAAAGATAAAGTTTTTCTGCAATGTGACGTTGCGTTTTACCAGCTTCCAGCATCCCTGCTACCATGGAGTGTTCGTCCATACTCATATGCCTCCTCATAGCGTCTTATCACCAGTTCTGACCAGATATGCTGAAATTTTCTTATGTTCACTAAAGAAAACCTCCTTGATACTTCTATGCTCTCATTGTTCCACTTACTTTTTTAACGCCACGTATTTTCTTGACCAATATGCCCCAAAACTCATTAAACACGTGTGATTTAAGTATCTAATCGTTTAAATGACATGTTTTTAAAACTACTTGAGCCTTGTTGTTACATAAATTCATGGGTATGAAAATATTATTCTTGTGTAAAAAAATTATCCCTACTTATTTTGCCAAGTATATTTTACTGCTTCAACAAGGATGGCTTTATCATTTATAGAACAAATACAGTACTTAGAAGGAAATACAAAGATGATATGCAGTTCACATAAGAGGATTCAAAGAAGTAGCATACATAGATAAATAAACTATCATTATAAATATTCATACATGTAATCATAAAAGATAACTCATATTCACGCCTTATAGCCTATAAAAAGTTTTAATTCTTATCAGACATTTCAACGAAACGTCTCCACTTGTAATTTCATGACATCCAGTCTTTCTAGTCCTTTGATTTTAGATTAATTTAGTAAAAGGCGGACATTATTTTAGTAAAATATGCATGGTTTATATAAATTCTTAGTAAATCAACAGAAAATTGAACTCTAACCAAAAGTTCGTAAAAAGAAATAATCAACATAAGCTGATATCCTTCATTGTGAGTAGTTAGCTTTTTCTGCAAATATCATAAAAATTAAGCGGAAAGTTTTTATTTATATGTCATAACCACCTTTAACCAAATTCACAATTTGGTAGTCACTTTTTATGTTTAAAAGAAATTTGCATGCAAAATTTGGTGTTGGTTAAAGGCGGTTATGACATGCGTAGGAGTTATCTAACACAGCCACCCTCTTGAGTTTTCCCATTACTCTAAAGCTAGTACGGACCGTTGGTACTTAAATTTGTGCCCCTATATCATAACAAATACTATTGTATCATTAACCAACCAATATTTATCATTGAATTGGAACATAAGCCTACTGATTCATGCAATTTTTAAGGGAAAAAATACTATCTGAATACTTGAAGTCATGGTAGGCCGCAAAAAGGCCTTATAGAGAATTATCCTTTTTCAAGAAGTGGGTCAAACTCGTAGGTCAAAGTAAAACAGTTAAAAATATTTAATTCAGCTGAAAGGTCTTGTCACAGTGAATACACATGTGATGTATGAAAACCCTAGATTCAATTGTTCAAAATTTATGGCGAAGGTTAAAGTGTGTTATTTTTTGTAAAAGTAGGTCAAACTCCAAGGTCAAAAGAGCAAATTTTGGTGGCACGTAAAGGAATGCTATGTCACAAGAAATACACCTGTGAAATATGAAAGCCATAACCCCACCAATGAAAACTTATTGGCAAGGTTTAAGTTTTTGCAGAAAAACAGACGGACGGACAGCTAGACAGACGGACGAACAGAAAGGGCAAAAACCGCCAAAACTTATTTTTCGAGGGCATACTTCTTTAACTTTGCACAGTTAAAAGTAAATCAATGCCTTTTATGTGTATCACACTGATACTTCGAATTTAACGATTATAAATGAAAAGAAAACTAGTAATACAAGTCACCAAGAACGACATATAATATTACATGTCTGCATGCATTATTTATTTTAACTTAAATCAAATATAAGAGAGGTCTAGGTAAGAGTGAGAACTAGAGCGTAGCCTTTGTCAGAACTTTGTCAATCGTTATTTTTATACACACCGCTTAAAAAGCGGAGGGGGGGGGTATATAGTTATCGGGATGTCCATCCGTCCGTCTGTATAGCTGTTCGTCTATTCCTCTGTCCGTTACTCTTTGGGATACCCATGTCTTATTCGCAAATCATCTTAAACCACTGAATGAAATTTTATGAAACTTTCACAGAATCTTTGTTACATATTGCCATTGTGACCTCCTTATTTTAATTTTTAATCAGACACATACTAATACTAATTACTTTAAGCCACAATATAACACAAATTCTCTTTTAAAAATGTTCATATTATTTGAAACATTTTCCAGCTGTATTTCTCTTCTACTTTTTAAGATTATTATGTACTTCCATATTAAGAAGAGGTCTGGAAAAAAATTCTGTGCTAAAAATAGACCACCTGCTGCTATCCATGAACTACTTTCATAGTTCTTTCACACTCATTTTGAAGACAACAGTACCTTGTTTTGAACTTGAAATTTCCATTTAAAAGTGCAAAATTTAGACATTTTCTCAACAAATGGTTGAAGAGAGAACATTAATGCATACTTTGCATATTTTTTTGGATTTTTAAAGGCTCGGCTGAATTCTGTAGCTTCGCAGGTCTAAGGAGCATATCAAAAGCATTTTCTGAAAAAGTATGGATTATATACACAACATGCATTCAATTATGCATATTTATTGTATCTTTATCATAAGGACTTGAAATATGATCAAAATTAATATAATGTATTTTAGGCATTTGAAGAATTGTTTAAATTTTGTTCTTATTGCACTTATGGTGGCCGTACATCCCCCTTAATTAAGTAGATTTTGGGAATATATCACAACCTCCCAAATAAGGATATAACTTGTCTTCCTTATTCCTGCTTTATTTATATACCCACAAGTGTATAAACATCCAAAAAGATCATAGATATTTTAAAACAATCAATATGCTTCAGAGAAACATTGGTCTTGTTTTCTGTGTTATCATCGTCTATGTGTATGGCTGTCCTGATAAATGTTCTTGTAATGGGACAGTGGTGATGTGTGAAAATCAAGGATTTTCGTTTATACCACAAGATATCCCCGACAAAACGACCGAACTGTAGGTATTCTGTAAACCCTCTGGCATATTCATATTCATTATGTAGTAGATATATTTTCTTTTAATTATTTTTTCAAGCGAGGTAATAATTCTTTTTATGTCAATTTTCTGTTGTATACAATAATTTTAATCATTTCTTAATTGTGGGTACGTGGATTGCTTTCTTAAAGACAACCGCCTCGTCTTTAAAACTTTCATATCTTGTCAGTTTTCAAAATAATTTAAAGTTCCATTACGATTGTTGTCTTCCTCGGCGAATATAATTAAGACATTGTAAGTTATTATGTAGTCCTTGTTTTTAAGGCTCACTATTTTAAGTATTGTAAACCAACTATTATTCGCGTCATCTTTTATTCGCGATTCGTCAATTTGAAATCAATCTGCGACCATTAATTTTTTTCTAATGAATAAACATTCTCTTCATGAAATCCAAAGCAAAATAAATAGTTTCCGAAGATTAATATTCGAGAGTTTAAGTAGGTCGCGAAACTCACATGCAGATATTTCTCTCAAACGATTTTACAGTATATTGAAGAAGAATTTGGATTTAATTCTGATACAAATGTAAATGTTATCCACCTTAATGAAAAATTTTCTTTCATATTATATGTCAATCTCAATTTGAGATATTTTTACAATCAGATTGAAATTGATTTACCTTTACCTATAATGGAAACTTGTGATGTTTAATATTATGAGTATTCTTATACTTTAAAGGAGCTTTCGCAAAATTTGAATACTTTTTTTTTATTTTACAAAAAATCAATATCATCAAAACATGGATTTTTTTTTCACACTTACTACAACCATTCCCAACGAATAAGTAAAGTCCAGGCTTTCTAAACGTCACAGATAGCTGCTTTTTCAGTAAATATACGTACCTTGTTATTGATCATTACAAAAATAATTATGTTAATAAATATCTGATTATTCTCGCAAGCACTCTGAAGTTGATATTAAAAATGCATTTTTATTTAAAGAAATGACAATAATATCTGTGTTACTTTTAGAGATGAAGTCTTCCAACAATCTTTGAATTTCCATTTAATTTTATTGCGCTTCGATTTTGAATACCTATTTTTTGCATTCACACAGAAGCAGCATTTATCCAAAAACTTTCATTTTCCTTTTGATATATGAAATATAACTAATATATACCTATGAATGTATTCATACAAACTAAAACAAATTCTGAATGAAAATATAAATGCTGAACGTGCTTAACATCATAATACATTAATATACATGTTTTTTTTTAAACCAACATGCTACTAATGCACTGATATGTGCTCATTGAAATAAGTGCTAAATGTCTGGAAAAGTTATATTTCTTATGCACTAACCATGTTTTTTTTTTAATAATACGTTATAATATACGAATTATTACTGACCAAATAACCCAAATCTATCAAAAAATACCTGGCCATTTGTACAGGATTCTTAATTCTCTACTTCGTAGATTTTTAGGAAGAAATGAGATTGAGAACATAACTGAAAATCAGCTTGAAAAAGGTGCTTCCCTGAAGAAATTGTAAGTATTTAATTGCCAGTCTGCTTGGAGATGATATATAGACCATGCTTAATGTCCAATCTACTGAAGGAAATGGACTTTACATAATAAAAACTGATTGAATCAAATTAATCACCAGAAATATTCAACACCATACATTTTTGTGAAAATATATTTAACCTAATTACAATTTATATTTATAAATTCTTTATCTATTTATGCTTAAAATAAAAAAAAAATAGTTGTTTAAGGACAAAAAATAGTTGAAATCGATTACCAAGAAGATGTGTCTTAATTTTTAGCACGTTCTTTCACTGTATTTCCTCATTTCAGGTATTTGTACAAAAATAGATTAAGTCATATTCACCCTGACGCCTTTACCTACTTGGAACAACTAGAAGTACTGTAAGTATAAATATTTCGTGTTCTGCTTGTGTCAGGTTGTTTTCAATATACATAAATATAATGTGGGCGAAGAAATTACATGTATAATAATTGCTGCAATTTATATATATATATATATTTGATATGGTTTAATATTTGAACAATATGAATATAACATTAGCGATAGAAAAATATAATGAATATGCCTATGAGTGCCTCTCTATCATTCTTGTTTTCTTTATTCTTGTAGATCGGCATCATACAACCACCTGAAAATAATCAAACGTCAATATTTCTGGAAAACAATTCGACTGAAGTTATTGTAAGCGTAAAAGATATAACATAAATGCAAAGTTTGATATGCTTGTCTCTAGATTCAGTGATTAACAGCAGTCTGACTAAAGCCAGTCCCTACTATTTCACTTCGTCCATAGGTCCATAGGGTCCCTGTTAACAGTATTATCTGAGAATATTTTCTGTAATTTAATTTTGCAAACCATCTATTAATGAGGAGTTTCTTGTTGAAGCAATTAGGAGCATAAACATTTGTATATTGAATTCCGGTACGACGAATATACATACAGTATCTATTCATAACAGTCCGCAAACCAAATTAACTTTTACGTTTTTGTATTCAAATGTAACATATTTTTATATGATAAATAAGATATTTATATTGACATGAAAGAAAGGATGATTGAGAATTATATCATCGGGATTTTTAAAATAACATACAAGATAATATGGTCATATATCCCAACCTAAATATAAGTGATTTTGCTGGCTATTAGGTTAACGTAATATATCTGTTATGTTTGTCGACATTTGTAACTGAACTTATGATATCTATTCAATAAAATATACTCAAATTAATGTATATATGTACAGATTTACTTTTGAGTTTCCTTTACAAAAGTAAGGTTTCATTTGGACCTAAGAATCTAAAATTAGCTCTAGGAGTTTGTTACATCTGCTACTTTTTTTTTTTTTTTTTTTTTTACAAATGGTTATTTGGATAATGTTTTGTAGAGATTTCAGCAAAAACAAAATTGAAATGATAGAGGACGGTGCTTTTGAAAGGCTTCCAAATCTTCAGAATTTGTAAGCAAAATTCAGAAAAAATATTTGTTAAACGTTTTTTGAAAGCAACAAATAAATATTAATATACGCTAATCCGGCTTTAAAAAGGAATCATGCATTTTAAGTTCCAATGTTTTAGAACCACCCCTGGTATGTCAGAATATTTTCTTTTTTACAGACGTCTAAACAGTAATAAGATTACAGCGATAAGCAACGACACTTTCCGCATGGTTTCAGGATTGGAAAAATTGTAAGTACTCGTGGTACATATGTAAGGAAAAAAATTAGCAGAATGTCGATTTTTTCTAAGCATTTGAATAGGAATTACTTTCTTTTGGTTTGTTTAATTAATGGAGTTTGTGGAACATATTTTACAGAGAATTGCAAGATAATGCCATTCAAACAATAGGGAACCTAGCTCTACGGGATCTACAAAATCTACGACTGTTGTATGTAAATTTTCCAGTTCCAGTGCTAGTGTAAAACATTTATGTCAAAACTGCAGATAAGGCTACTTTGTTTGATACTGCACCGCCATACGCTGAATTTGGGGTAGTGGTGTGATATCAGGATTGTGCAATGCTGATTATGCGATGCTGCGATATTGATAAATAATTGTTAAAGATGTGATATTAAACGAAAACGAAATCTATCACTTCGTCTAACTTGTGACTTCGTATTACATCATCGCGTCGTTATTCTTTTGTCCCATTGTATCATTGATACATTATCAACGTTCCATCAATTAAAACTTATGGCGCGAAAATGAACAACTGTCAAAGTTCATAATTGATACACACGCAGAATAATTGATATTGTAGGTCAATGAGCAAAAATGAATTGGAGACCTTTCCAACAGGACTTTTTAATGGATTGGATTTAATAGAAGAAATGCAAGTATTTCAGTTTACTACATTGTTTTTACCTCCTGAAAAAGAAATAGAATGTGAATTTTTTTTTTTATTTTCAATCTGCAAGTTTTTTGTATTATATTTTACATTTTTCAGACACCTATTTATCTATTTATCAGACGTCTGTTGAACAAATTCTTCAGATTTCTATTTATATATTTTTTAGATTTCTATTTTATACATGCATTTTTCGGATTTCTATTTATACATTTTTCAGATTTCGTTTCATACATTTTTCAGATATCTATCTAGTAATAAACTTGCTGAAATCCAGAAGGGAACTTTTAAGAATTTACCAAAAGTGAAATACGTGTAAATACTAGTAACTTCTAATACTTTGCTAATTCTTTTTAAAAAATATTATATTTATCTATGTTGTTTATTTCAAGAAGAATAAGTGTTAACAAAATAACAGATATCAAATGTCCTTTGTTCTGAATTACAGTGTACTCAATAAAAACCTTGTGAATAGAGTTGAAAGTCATGCATTTGAGTCTCTTCTTGCTTTAAAGAGAGTGTAAGATATCATATTCATATTCATATGTGAATTATGTAAAATACGCTCAAAATATTCAAAAAAAATATTTGAAATAGAATAATTATATCAACTACGGGCTTCTAATATTTTCAGATACCTAGACGGGAACAATATAAAAGAAATGCAGAAAAACTGTTTTGGAAACGGAACGATACTTGATCGTTTGTATGTACATGTATTCATATAGATAATTAATGTCAAAAATTGTTTTCAATGCATATATATGTACTTTATGCTGTGGATACTTTATATTGACCATCTTAGGTATCTGGGTTCGAATCCTTTGATATGTGACTGTGGAATGAAGTGGTTAATGGACTACGTGAAAACCCATCACACCTCGCTAGAACTAGAGAGCAGGGAAGGAAGTCGTGTCGATGTGGTTTGTGACAAACCAGATACACTTAAAGGGAGGCGTGTTCTGGATCTTCCTGAGAACAGTTTTTACTGTGGTACTACAACACTTAACCTTTACTCAGCTAATACAAAATATATTCTTCCCTTTACTCAGCTTATACAAATATAGTCTTCATCACTAAATTTATCGAGCAATAATTTCTTGTGAAATTTCTAGAAAACACACAATCCTAAATCATAGAGTCCCTTTGAGGGAAAAATTTTCGAGAGGGTTTTAAACTTCTAACTTAAATATATATGTAGATAACGGACAATATTACAGCTCAAAAATCAAAAATACAATTTTCGGAGCAGAGCAAACTCGGACCACTAAGACATCAGATGTGGGATCAGGTGCCATGAAGGAGTGAGCATCCCTTGCCTACCAGTCAACCCCGTTGTGTGCTCCGTGTCATGATCAGGAAATAACGGGAAAATCTGTTAACAATTGAGTTTGTAAATAATAGCTTCACAATTAGTATGAAAAACGTCAGTCAGCCATTGACTTATAAATAAATTGTATTTGCTGACAAGGTCATTATATCCATCATAGAACTTAAGAAATGATGCGACTTTAAACTTTGAATTTCAATCACACAGAATGTCATTGGGTCCAGACTCGATTATGAAATTTAATTCCAGAATGTCGAATTCCTGGAATCATGTACAGCGGGACAGAAAACAAAACAATCAAAGGTTTAGGATGTCAATATTGGTCAGATCAGAAACCACACAGACATGACTATGACATGCTTGGAATGAACCAATCAAACTACTGCAGAAATTTTGACCGTGACAGAGCATGGTGCCTGACCAATCAAACAGATGTATTGTGGGATTACTGCTATGTCCCGGTTTGTGGTATGTCTTACATCAAGTTTACTATTGAGCTTTTCATAAAGGGTATAAGAACGTTCTTGTTTAGGAATACAAAAATTTATTGATATTATATTTACATACTTATATTACAAAAATATAATTTTCCATTCTTTTCTAATTTTCCAAGGAGGTGATTTGTTTTGCTAAAAAGGGACAATGAAAATCATGTTTCCATTTTTTTTTAAAAACTAATACTTGGATATCAATAGTACTCTTTTATCTTATAAGCTGTATCAATATGATAGATTCTTTAGTTTAAATATTTCTAGAGAGATTTGCTTATTCTTATAGCAAACATAAAAATATACCAACATTTCAGCAAATGGTACAAAAAAACTTCAAAACTTTAATCATCTTGTCAAATACATCTTCATTTCAATATTGTAAGAGTGTACATTGAGAAGCATAAATTTAGAATTGTTGCGTGAAAATATTTCAATTCCAAGCTTTATTTTGAGACTTTTTGAATTAAGATATAAATTAAAGAGTAATCCTTCCTGGATTAGGATCGGATATCCTTAAGAGGAATATGCTACCTGATTTAAAGTTAACATATTCAAAATTGAGCACATTGACTTTCCATAGACTAGTTGGTTTGATCATGAATTACCGATACAAATTTCTGTGCGCCCATCTATTTGTTTAGTTATGATTTATTGAATGTCATTGTGAATTAGCGCATTAATATCTGCTGTAAAGTCGCTAAAATGAAAAGCTCGATCGCTTTTTAAGGTATATCACTCGTGAAATTTGTTATATCAAGGATTTTTGAGAAGTATATTTTGGATAAGTACTCATACAGAATGACTCAAAATCGCACAGAAAATATTTGGAAAAAAAGGGGGGCCAGTCTGCATCTTACTGAGCTATTGTAAAATTCTGTTGACCTTTGTGCACTTGAATTATAACTCTTTACTTAATTATGTTCCCCAAACGAAGTTGGGGAACATATTGTTTTTACTCTGTTTCTTATTAAGTCTTCCGTTCACAACGGAAGACTTATAGTGTTTGTATTGTTTCTTTTTTATTATTATTATTATTATTAAGTCTTTTCACAATTATAGTGATTGTATTGTTTCTTTTTATTATTAATATTATTATTCTGATTCCTCCCAACTTTTGTGAGCGCGATTACTCAGAGATTGCTGGATAGATTTTCACAATTTTTCTCATGTAAGTAGGTAGATATATGAAGTTTATATAAAATTCCGTTTTTTGAAAAATTCACTTCCGGTCCGAAGTTATGGCCGATTTTCGAATTTTAAAATGGACTTTTGTCCGGCAGTTTTCTCGGAAACGGTTTGAGGTAAAGATATGAAATTTACAGGAGTAATAGATCATGATATTCTATTTGTTTTGAAGTTGTTTTCGTGTGTTTCCAGTACTTCCTGTCCGAACCGGAAGTGAATTTGTTTTTGGTCAATTTTTGATTTTTTTGTTTTTGGGTATTTTTTCAAGATATTCTTATGTTAAACAGACATTTTTCTACAAATGCTAAATATATAAATTGTTTTTTAATCAGATTCCGCATTTTGTATATTTTCGGTACCGAAATTTTCTCTCTTTACGTAATATGTATAAGGTGGGCAAAGAAAGATAACTCTGACCTGTGAATGAGAATAGAACTTTCGAGATAAAGGCGGAAATAGTATTGATGACGTTGGAGACATATATATGCTCTCCAGATCAACATATTTACACATTCAATATTCTCTCTTTTGCATGTTACTTAATTCACTATATGCATATTAGTTTAAATTTGGCTGTGTAGTGTTAGTCTGTATATTGAAAGTTTTTGATTTACAAATTTATATCTAAAAAAAATATCCGTTCTGTGTCAACTAAGCACTTTGAAGAAAATAATATTGTACGCAGTATACATTACAGCGATGTATATACAAATTATTCTACAAAGATACTAAACATATTATTTATTCAATCGGATTCTGCATTTTGGAGATTTAAGGTTCCGTCAATAAATTCATTTTCTCTATTTACGTAGTGACAATGAGCAAAGATAGATAACTCTGACTTGTAAGTGGGAATAGAACTTTCGAGATAAAGGCGGAGGTAGTATCCATGACGTCGCAGACGTCTATATCCACACTTTTCACATAAGAAAAATATTTAGACTTTGAGTTTCCATATATATCCACTTCTGCATGAAAGATTACGTTTGTTACTCCTTTCAGTATATGCATAGTTTAAAGTTGTCAGCGTAGTGTAAATCTGTAATGTCTGTTATGATTATATTTAAAAAAAAATATTCTTAATTCATTCTCTAATTTGAATGCGAAATTATCCTGGAATCCGAGTTTTATTTTCGATTCTAAAATATTATACTCAAAAGGGAACTGAGAGATAGAAGAGTAGGTGTAAAGCCTTTAGAAATAAATTGATATCAGCAACTTAAAAGAAAGAAAAGCAATCTATAGATTGGATTTGGTTTTAACACGTATGTATTTCATTGATTAAAAGTCTTATAGTGTTATTTATTATACATGATCTATACTTTTAAATACCCGAGAAGTTATTAAAGGTGAGAAAAAGCGATTCTGGGATTTTTGTGAAATACTAGTACTCAAAGGGTTAACATTATGTGAAAGTTACGCGTTTCTGTTTGAAATAATGCTACGCTAAAACATGATACAAAAACATCTGCAAAGGTCTGTTGATATGACAGATAAAGTATACGAATGGACACAGTTTTATGCAATGCTATATAATTATATGTATGTACATGCAACCTTAAGTATTTTTCTTTTAATTCATAAAACATAAAATTACCGAGTATGCAATTCTTTTGAAGCCCCCCCCCTCTTTATTTTATTCGGAGACATTATAGGCCTTTGCATTTGGTTATAAACTAACATACAGTATACAGAACCTTTTAATTTATGAGAGAGAGAGAGAGAGAGAGAAAGAGAGAGAGAATTATCCTTCGACAAAAAATCAGTTCTATATCAATTCTTTTAAAATATTTTCTGATTTCATAGGAACTCTCTGGATATTTTTTTTGCACGTGTATTGACCTGTAATCAAAATACCATGTAATTGCAATAAAGTTTATCTTCTCTCGACAACAAATTCATGGTCTTATTTATAAGGAAGCAACGTCTCAAATTTCTTCAAATAGAATAGTGATTTTTCATTACAAGATACTGAAATTTACATGTCTGAGAGAGAGAGAGAGAGAGAGACAGAGAGAGAGAGAGAGAGAGAGAGAGAGAGAGAGAAAGAGAGAGAGAGAGAGAGAAAATTCCCTTATTATCCATTTACATAGACAAAAAATCAGTTCTATATCAGTTGTACCCATTCTTTATAAAATATTTTCTGATTTCATAGTCCGTCATAGATAGTCACTCTCTGTATATTTTTCTGTTTAAAAAGTATACACTAATATTTTTCACCGGACGCTTATGCAGAATAAAGTTGTTCGAAATGATTTTTATTAAGAATTTTAAAAAATCTTATGCCAAAAATGTAAGTGCACATGGCTAGAGCATCATATATGTACTTCAGTTGTGGGACGTTTGACCTGATCAATCAAAATCAGGTCCCGTGTGTCGATGGTACTCACTTTATGAGCCAAATTATAGGACAAGATTTTAAAGTCTCCACCGGCAATAAAGTTGTATAATCAATTAATCGATTGCTGAATAATTCCTGTTTGAATAATCTTTCTGCTGAAAATCTCCATATATTACTGTAAAAATCAACACTTTATTAATGTGGTAATGACATTTTTATAACACCATAAATTGTAAAAACACAGTGAAGTTTATGAGAGGACGGTGCATTCGTCCCATATATCTATATAATTGGTCATGACCTTCTGAAAGACCTTTTTGCATTGTGGAGGGGCTTGACGTCTAAAACGATGCTAGGTCATCGATTTACTCAGTTAAAATACACGAAAAGATATTATTTTTGTAGATAAAAATATTTCTAGAAACAAAAATGAAGATCGATATTAGGCTTTAAATCGAGGTCCCGTGTGTCAAAGCATCTTTGGAGAGGGTACCCATTGTTAACAAATTCTACTATGCATGGCCAGAAAATGTAGTGAACCCCCCATATTTAAATTGTTTCACACACAGGGTCTTGACTCAATCTGAGCAAAATTGAGTATATAGTATAATGAAAAAACACGCCGCCATTAATTTCTGGGTGCCTCGCTTCAAACTCTCAAAACTTTTATTTTTATTCGAAAAATCCATAAAAATGCCGCCAGTCGAAAGGCAGAATGTTATCCTTTATTGTCATAAATAAATCGTTAATCTTAGAAATAAAAATTCACTTGGAGAATTGGGTCGCCGTCGTTAACCTCGCACCATTTTTTCATGCAATTTTCGTTCATTACCTTGATTTGCAAATCCGTTGCACTTTATTAGAGTAGCGTTTCATAATATAACTCCTTCTGGACACCCTCACAATATTTGAATGAAACAACAGGTCAATGTCAGCCATATTTGAATTCCGAAAGGAAATATTTATCGTTTACGGAAATCAGTTACGATTTATATGGCTGATTGCTGAAATCGGTGGTAATGGAATAATATTTCTTCTTGCATAAGATTTCTTTAAAACATAAAGTCGCAACGCTTTACGTTTAATCTGCGTACTGAAGTGTCTCGGAAGTTATGTTTTGGTTTTTAGTAAATGAACAAATTTTTATAACAATAAAGGATACATTTCCCACGTGGAGAAAATAAAAACACAATGAATTAATTTATGATCGAGATTTTGTACGGTGTTGAGAATGAAGTGTGTGCACGTATGTTAATAGCACATTAATGTTAAATTCTCCCTTGTACGTTTGTATCGCACTATTATGAGCTTTGGTAACGGAACCTATATAACTTCTTTTATAAGGAATATATATTAGACATGCAGCACAAATCCCGCATCACGTGGATTTTTTGGAGCCGAACAAATTAGCCCCCCCCCCCCCCATCCACTTTCAAAAACGTTTTTACCTGTAGGCTTGTTCTTTATTTGGATTTGTATATTAAACTGTGATAGATGTACTTCATTACGCAAAAATAATAAAAAAAACATATATAGTTTGAAGTATAACATCATAAAAATAACTGTGCAGTATGCTTTATAAAATATTCCTGAAAGTAACGTAAATTCATCTTAAAAAGTAGTATGATTAATTATATTTATTTCATTAAATTCATATGAAATTTGTTTTATGTACATGTATTTTATTCAACAGAAGATTGAAAAGCATCCTATCCTTACAGTTGACTTTCTACAGCTAGAAGATCTCGCTGAAAATTCCTTCAGAGACATATTATCTTGTTTTTTGCAGAGGCAACAAGATTTAGTTATTATTATTATTATTATTATTATTCCTCCCAAATTTTGTGAGCGCGATTACTCAGAGATGGCTGGATAGATTTTCACAATTTTTCTCATGTAAGTAGGTTAATATATGAAGTTTATATAAAATTCCGTTTTTTGAAAAATTCACTTCCGGTCCGAAGTTATGGCCGATTTTCGAATTTTAAAATGGACTTTTGTCCGGCAGTTTTCTCAGAAACGGTTTGAGGTAAAGATATGAATTTTACAGGAGTATTAGATCATGATATTTCATTTGTTTTGAAGTTGTTTTCGTGTGTTTCCAGTACTTCCTGTCCGAACCGGAAGTGAATTTATTTTTGGTCAATTTTTAATTTTTTTGTTTTTGGATATTTTTTCAAGATATTCTTATGTAAAACAGACATTTTTCTACAAATACTAAATATATAATTTGTTTTAAAATCAGATTCCGCATTTTGTATATTTTCGGTACCGAAATTTTCTCTATTTACATAGTATGTATAAGGTGGGCAAAGAACGATAACTCTGACCTGTGAATGAGAATAGAACTTTCGAGATAAAGGCGGAAATAGTATTGATGACGTTAGAGACATATACACTCTCCAGATCAACATATTTACACATTCAATAATCTCTCTTTTGCATGTTACTTCATTCACTATATGCATATTAGTTTAAATTTGGCTATGTAGTGTTAGTCTGTATATTGAAAGTTTTTGATTTACAAATTTATATCTTTAAAAAAATATCCGTTCTGTGTCAACTAAGCACTTTGAAGAAAATAATATTGTACGCAGTATACATTACAGCGATGTATATACAAATTATTCTACAAAAATACTAAACATATTATTTATTCAATCGGATTCTGCATTTTGGAGATTTAAGGTTCCGTCAATAAATTCATTTTCTCTATTTACATAATGACAATGAGCAAAGATAGATAACTCTGACTTGTAAGTGGGAGTGGGAATAGAACTTTCGAGATAAAGGCGGAGGTAGTATCCATGACGTCGCAGACGTCTATATCCACACTTTTCACATAAAAAAAATATTTAGACTTTGAGTTTCCATATCCACTTCTGCATGAAAGATTACGTTGGTCACTGCTTTCAATATATGCATAGTTTAAAGTTGTCAGCGTAGTGTAAATCTGTAATGTCTGTAATGATTATATTTTTTAAAAAATTCTTAATTCATTCTCTAATTTGAATGCTAAATTATCCCGGAATCCGAGTTTTATTTTCGATTCTAAAATATTATATGTACTCAAAAGGGAACTGAGAGATAGAAGAGTAGGTGTAATGCCTTTAGAAATAATTTGATATCTGCAACTTAAAAGAAAGAAAATCAATCTATAGATTGGATTTGGTTTTAACACGTATATTTCATTGATTAAAAGTCTTATAGTGTTATTTATTATACACGATCTATACTTTTATATATACCCGAGGAGTTATTAAAGATGAGAAAAAGCGATTCTTGGATTTTTGTGAAATACTAGTACTCAAAGGGTTAACATTATGTGAAAAGTTACGCGAAATTTTTTTTCTGTGTGATAAATAATGCTACGCTAAAAAACATGATACAAAAACATCTGCAAAGGTCTGTTGATATGTTAGATAAAGTATACGAATGGACACAATTTTATGCAATGCTATATAATTACATGTATGTACATGCAACCTTAAGCATTTTCCTTTTAATTCATAAAACATAAAATTACCGAGTATGTAATTCTTTTGAAGCCCCCCCCCCTCTTGATTTTATTCGGAGACATTATTGCAACTATAGGCCTTTGAATTATAAATTCTTTATACAATTAAATCTGGAACATTTGGTTATAATTACCATGAACATGTATACAGAATTTCATATTCTATAATAGTATATTTTTCATTACGCAAGATACTGAAATTTACGTCTGTGAGAGAGAGAGAGAGAGAGAGAGAGAGAGATTCCCTTTTAATCCTGATTATCCTATCCATTTACATAGACAAAAAATCAGTTCTATATCAGTTGTACCCATTCTTTATTAAATATTTCCTTATTTCATAGTCCGTCATAGTCACTCTCTGTATATTTTTTCTGCTTAAGAAGTATTACAATAAGTGCACATGTATTGACCTGTCAATCAAAATCACCGGACGCTGTATGCATTGCAATAAAGTTGTTCGAAATGATTTTTATTTTTATTAAGTATGATCTTTAAGAAAATCTGATGCAACAAATTTGAGAAATGAAAAATAAAATAAAAACATGGCTAGGGCATCATATATCTGTATTATGGACTTCAGTTGTGGGACGTGGAGACCGGTCCGTCAGATGAGATCGTTTAAATCGAGGTCCCGTGTGTCAGATGGTACTGACTCGAAAAGATTCCTCACTGTTCAATGGCGATTAGAGCCAAATTATAGGACAACGTTTTGCAGTCTCCACCGGCGAGTGGAGGCTTCTTCATGTGAAAAATTCTCGAGAGGGACATTAAACAACATATAATCAATTAATCGATTTGAATAAAAAAAAACGTTTAATGTGGTACTAAACATGAAATAACCCCTGGGCTTTTTTATTTTAAAGCTGACATATTTTGATAAGATCTTACACAGCAAATCAAGTACCTAAAACAAACGTTCTATTAATCTACATTCTCCATATAAAAATTTATATATAGAGGGATATATATAAAATAAGTTTAAAAAAATTATATATGACTTTACGTTATAATTTTTGTGAAAAAAAAGCAAAGGCCTTACAGATTTAGAAGAACGGAAGACTTATTTGTTGCCATGACAGTTCATGACATTATTATAAAACCATCACTTTCTACATTGACAATAAATACAGTCAAGTGTATGTAGATTTACGAATGTCGTCCGCGCCCTTGGTTTGTTGATGATACACGTGTAGATGCTTTTATGAGTGCCAAAATGCATAAGGATATACACATTGGACAATATCATGAAAATCAAAGTACCTTAAGTACTGAAAGACCTTTTTGCAGTTTTTTTTTTCTTTCAATATGATATATAGAGTACATATGATATCTATGTTTTTTGCAAGAAAAAAGAATATTGAACTTACAGATTTAGAAGAACGGAAGACTTATTTGTTGCCATGGCAACAAGATTCTAAGAAAGGATGGTTACCATGCACACATACAGGAGATTGGCTGAAACTTAAAACAGAAAGTCCCACGTTTATCACGAAATCGGTGAGTTGGACTTCTACAAGAAGGTAGTCACCTGCTCAAGATGCCATCGTGCATGAAATAGATAAAAAAAAAAATACACTTGAAGACGTATTTTTTATTCTTATGTTAGTTTGCCAGATGTAACCACGGCAATAAATACAAGTTTAATCTTATTTTACGTAAAATAGGTAGATATCAGTGAACAATCGCAAATTAATGCGCGTAATTTATATGTGTGACCTTTTTGCATTAAAACGTAAATAATTTGGAACATCAAAAATCTAAATGATAAAAATTTTGCCGTATCAACTTTTTACGACTCAATTGCTGATCAGTCACACTAAAAAAAACAAGTATGTTCTTCAAAATCACTTATTAAATAAAAAATACTGGGTTTCTTGTGAACGTGATGTCTTTCTTGGATTTTTTACAACGTGATTTTAAGATCAAATATAAAGTCAACTGTAAATAATACCCGGTAACTTATGCAGAATGTTGATTACTATAGAAATTTTCCGGTTTTAAATTTTCCGGTTTTAAAAAAGATATTTGACGCGCTTTAATTAATTCGAATATGGAATTTTTGAAATCTATGTTAAACCCCGTGTTAACATAATTTCTATTCCATTATAGATTTGGAGAAAACCACCGAAGGTTTCGTAAAAATACAAACAAGACAAGAGAAAGTTATTCAAGAACTCAATAAGTAAAGACATTTCTCAAGAACTCAAATAGCTACTAAAGAAAGGGAATTGAACCAAAAGTGTAGAGAAATGGAGACGATAATGGTTTCAGAGAACTGTTTCGGGAAATCAATGCTCGCTTTTTTCCGTACGAATAGAAATACTTTTATATAAACTTTTCGCTGAAAGCTTTTCAAGTTGTGTTCTACAATCGGTTCAGATTTAATGACAAGCAGAATGATTGATTTTCAATTGCTAACTCTTAAATCTCTTTATAAGCTCACCTGAACGATTTCAAGGCTCAATTAAGCTTTTCTCATCAAAACGTATTCGGAGTCCGTCTGTCTGTCTTTCTTGTGCTCTCTGTAAACTTTTCACACTTTCGACTTCTTCTGTACCACTCGGTAAATTTCAACTAAACTCGTCGCATAGCTTCTAAGGGTGAAGGAGACATAGTTTTTAAGAGAGGGCAACGCTCTCTTTCAAGGACTGATTAATTATGTTCCCCAAACGAAGTTGGGGAACATATTGTTTTTACTCTGTTTCTTCTTCTTATTATTATTATTATTATTTTTCTTCTTCCTGGGAAAATCTTTTCCGCGAATGATCTTGTAAACTACACATCCGACTAAGGTGAAACCTTTTTAGGGTCAGTAGGCATGTTATGTAGATTTGCGGAACAAAGGTCATTTTGCGCGCACGTGCTTGCAAGAGCGTGCACGTGCAACACCAGAAATGACCAATATAATAAATATTGCCGTAATTTTTTAAATTTTAGATGAAATGTTTTAAAACTCATAATATAAGGATATATTGAGTAGCATAGACAAGATGACTGGTCAAAATAGCAAGATCTCACGCGCATGCACGTGCGCTTCGCTCTGATTGGCTGAAACTAAAGTCTCAATATCTTTCTTGTTTTTTGATAAAATCCTTTGAAATTTTGAATATAGTCATACATTAGGGAGATCTACTGCCTGATATAAAAGAATTATCATGAAAGAATGTGCATGCACGTGTGCTTGTTTTTTGTTGCAAGAGCGCGCACGTGCAACACCAGAAATGTCCAATATAATTGATATAGACGTAACTATTTAATTTTTTAATGAAATGTTTTGAAACTTATAATATAAGGATATATTAGAAGCATAGACTATATGACTTGGTCAAAATAGCAAGATCTCACGCGCATGCACGTGCGCTTTGCTCTGATTGGCTGAAACTAAAGTCTCAATATCTTTCTTGTTTTTTGATAAAATCCTTTGAAATTTTGAATATAGTCATACATTAAAAAAAGGGGAGATCTACTGCCTGATATAAAAGAATTATCATGAAAGAATGTGCATGCACGTGTGTTTGCAAGAGCGCGCACGTGCAACACCAGAAATGTCCAATATAATTGATATAGACGTAACTATTTAATTTTTTAATGAAATGTTTTGAAACTTATAACATAAGGATATATTAGAAGCATAAACTAGATGACTTGGTCAAAATAGCAAGATCTCACGCGCATGCACGTGCGCTTTGCTCTGATTGGCTGAAACTAAAGTCTCAATATCTGACAAAATTCTTTGAAATTTTGGATTTCTTGTTTTTCGACATGGTTATACATTATAAAGGTCTACAGCATGGTATATAAGAATTTTCATGAAAAGCATGCGCATGTACGTGTGCTGTAATCTGATTGGCTGAAAATTTAGATGTCTATAACTTTCTTAGTTTTCAACCAAACCGGACAAAATTTAGAATATAAATAGGTATAATGGATTCCTACATAATGGTACTATCAAACTTGAATGCACGAACATTCATTCATGCACGTGCACGCGCGAAATACGCAAAACGGCCAATATTAAAAAAACATTTGTAAAGAATTTTTTTTATTTATTCTCACGCTATATAGATATATATATAGATATGTTAATTGTTTAGACAACATTCTGTGATCATCTTGCATGTACATGCACGTTCGTGCGCGTACAATGCGTTAAATGACATATAGTTGATATCATTGTACCTTTTATAATTCTTTGATGAAATCCTTCGATACTGATAATATTTTTTAAAATGTCTTACAGGAATTAGGCACAAAAAAGGGAATTGGGGAGCGTTTGGGGAACATCTGTAACGGTCCCCGTTACAATTAGCACTAGTTTATTGTATGTTGTTTAACATCTCTCTTGAGAATTTTTCACTCATATGGAGACGCCACAACTTGCCGGTGGAGGGCTACAAATTTTGTCCTTTACTCGCTCGGCACTTAGGGTCATTGAGCAGGGAGGATCTTTGACCTCGGGACCTCGGTTTATATGGTTTCATCCGAAGGACCGGGCTCCACATCCAACAATAGGATTCGATTCCGCGACGCAAGGTTCAATTCCTTATTTTGCGACTCTAGAGCAGATGCTCTAACCACTGCAGTCACGTGGGCGACCTCTTTCAATTAGAGATTTCAAGGAGAGATAATTAAAAATCCAGGTACTGAAAGTACTCATGGGAGTTGAACATGGTGTAAAATAAAATCTTTGATCGGGAGGTTAAGTGAGTGAACATTTACAATATTATTTACAATATTATTATTTTAAATATAGACATCTGTTTCAGATTTTTTCTGTTGCAACAATCTTGAGAAATATGCATAGGCCATGATAATGCTTGCCTGCCTACATTAGTCCTTTTTTTTTAATACCCCCTGCTTGAAAAGCGGGAGGGTATTTATTAATCGGGATGTCCGTCCATCTGTTTGTTACGCTTTAGGTATACCCATCTTTTATCCACAACTCCTCTTACACAACTGAATGAAATCTTCATAGAATCTGTATTACACATTGCCGTTGTGCACCTTCTATTACTTTTTCATCCTACACATATTTTGGGTTTCCCATTATATTCACATTAAAGGAGGTTGATCATTTAATAATTCCCTGCTCCTAATACCTCTAGTTCATCTTCAAATTTGTAATATATTTTTCCTTGGCACTTTTACCAATGTGTTATGAAAATTTCAGTTTCACAAGAATAATATCAATGTTGATAAAATGTTGATTTTCACTCAACATCCTTTTAAGAGCTAACAGGTTTGTTATATAAAACTTCTCTGTGAATATAAATGTATTTCAATTACACGAACATTATACATGGAGTACGTCAGAACTTAATTTTTTTTTATATTATGAAGAAAAAAGCAATACCAAGTTAAAAACAAATATTTAGTGACCAAACATAAAAACAGTGGTATATGTGAGAGTTTGTGTGCGTACAAATTATCTGGTATGTAAATGAGGTTTTCTTTTTATTTAAACAAAAATATACTTCATTTTTTTGTTTTTAATCATCGGTGTCCGGTTTTGGTTTTGGTTTTAACATTTATAACAGAGTACTAGATTTAACGTTTTTGGCAGGTGATACTGCTGATTTAGTAATAAATACCTATGTTTCCTAAAGTTTTTATGCATTAATAAATTCATTTAAACCAAGAAAATGTTCAGGAAAAGTTATAGTAAATTCTGTGCAAATTGTTAAATATCCAAAATCCGGGACCGTTGGGAGTCGGAAAGACTAGATTTACCGCTTGCCGTCAGTATGTAGAGTTGTCGTTCGTATCTCTTTCAGTGTTTATAAGACCTACACTAAAAATGAGATATTCAGAAACTTTTGAGGTTCTTTATAATTTATTTTTTTTAACAAATCTAATATTCAAAATAAGATTACTTTTTCTTAATTTTCTTACATTTCAAATTATAAAAATTAGATCAGTTCAGGAGAAAGTGACATGCACTATTTGTAGCGGGTGTTTTTGATGTTTTCTGTTGAATATATCGGAGTAAATTGGTCGACACAGTAGCCTCGCTTTCGGCTCTATTTAATCAACACAAATTACTGCACATAATGCGTGATGACCATGGGAGATTGAACATAGTTCAACTCCCAAAAACTTCTGAAAATTTAGTTGCAAATGCGGGGGTTCAAGTTTGACATAGGAACATAAAAGAGAAGTAATTTAAAAAACTTCAAAGTCATAATTAGTCATTTTACTATTATGATAAGTCTTAATACAGACGTGTGGATTTTTGGGAAACGTCAATTACATGTACGTCACTATGGTCGACACAAAAAAAATAAAATTCAATGCAAGCTTCAACGCTAATCATTGTGGAGGACCATTGTAATGGTCAGGGATGCTTACTTCCTATGCATCTAGGTACTTCCTAGACAAAATAGATTTTAACCCACAGTATAATGATAGTGATCGGGATGCCCGTCCGTCCTCTTTACATTTATAAAATTTCCCTTTTCTCAACCCCCCTATCCATGAATGAAATTTAGGTAGACAACGTTCCTTAATAATAGATAAATTTTTCTAAAAGTTTGTCATTGAAATATTGCTACTTAAACATGTTTTCTCACAAAAAATTGAGGTACCTTACCAGGCATTTCTGCAAGATTCCAGGGATAGTTTTTCTTATATAATCCTTTGGGCAAGAAAAATAATTTTCCAATTTCAAATGTTTAAGTGTTTGGATTTTTTAAAAACGTTTAGAAACTGGTTTAGAAATCAAAATGTTATTGAAATTTTCAATATTTTTCATACATTACGAAGATATACAAAAGAAATATTGAGGAACGTCTCGTCTGACCTTACTTTGTTAATGGGGCCAAACACCTTTTATTTTGCTATTTGATCGAACACTTATTTGGTTTTTTAGCAAAACATAATACTCACTGCAACTTTTATAATATTGAAGGGTACCCATCTCTTATCAGCTACTCCTGCTTTACAACTGAATAAAATTTAATTATGATTCTTGATTACAAATTTTTTG